>NC_133452.1:0-5000 GCF_048565385.1 Saimiri boliviensis
AACCCTAACCCTAACCCTAACCCTAACCCTAACCCTAACCCTAACCCTAACCCTAACCCTAACCCTAACCCTAACCCTAACCCTAACCCTAACCCTAACCCTAACCCTAACCCTAACCCTAACCCTAACCCCTAACCCTAACCTAACCCTAACCCTAACCCTAACCCCTAACCCTAACCCTAACCCTAACCCTAACCCTAACCCTAACCCTAACCCTAACCCTAACCCTAACCCTAACCCTAACCCTAACCCTAACCCTAACCCTAACCCTAACCCTAACCCTAACCCTAACCCTAACCCTAACCCTAAACCCTAACCCTAACCCTAACCCTAACCCTAACCCTAACCCTAACCCTAACCCTAACCCTAACCCTAACCCTAACCCTAACCCTAACCCTAACCCTAACCCTAACCCTAACCCTAACCCTAACCCTAACCCTAACCCTAACCCTAACCCTAACCCTAACCCTAACCCTAACCCTAACCCTAACCCTAACCCTAACCCTAACCCTAACCCTAACCCTAACCCTAACCCTAACCCTAACCCTAACCCTAACCCTAACCCTAACCCTAACCCTAACCCTAACCTAACCCTAACCCTAACCCTAACCCTAACCCTAACCCTAACCCTAACCCTAACCCTAACCCTAACCCTAACCCTAACCTAACCCTAACCCTAACCCTAACCCTAACCCTAACCCTAACCCTAACCCTAACCCTACCCTAACCCTAACCCTAACCCTAACCCTAACCCTAACCCTAACCCTAACCCTAACCCTAACCCTAACCCTAACCCTAACCCTAACCCTAACCCTAACCCTAACCCTAACCCTAACCCTAACCCTAACCCTAACCCTAACCCTAACCCTAACCCTAACCCTAACCCTAACCCTAACCCTAACCCTAACCCTAACCCCTAACCCTAACCCTAACCCTAACCCTAACCCTAACCCTAACCCTAACCCTAACCCTAACCCTAACCCTAACCCTAACCCTAACCCTAACCCTAACCCTAACCCTAACCCTAACCCTAACCCTAACCCTAACCCTAACCCTAACCCTAACCCTAACCCTAACCCTAACCCTAACCCTAACCCTAACCCTAACCCTAACCCTAACCCTAACCCTAACCCTACCCTAACCCTAACCCTAACCCTAACCCTAACCCTAACCCTAACCCTAACCCTAACCCTAACCCTAACCCTAACCCTAACCCTAACCCTAACCCTAACCCTAACCCTAACCCTAACCCTAACCCTAACCCTAACCCTAACCCTAACCCTAACCCTAACCCTAACCCTAACCCTAACCCTAACCCTAACCCTAACCCTAACCCTAACCCTAACCCTAACCCTAACCCTAACCCTAACCCTAACCCTAACCCTAACCCTAACCCTAACCCTAACCCTAACCCTAACCCTAACCCTAACCCTAACCCTAACCCTAACCCTAACCCTAACCCTAACCTAACCCTAACCCTAACCCTAACCCTAACCCTAACCCTAACCCTAACCCTAACCCTAACCCTAACCCTAACCCTAACCCTAACCCTAACCCTAACCCTAACCCTAACCCTAACCCTAACCCTAACCCTAACCCTAACCCTAACCCTAACCCTAACCCTAACCCTAACCCTAACCCTAACCCTAACCCTAACCCTAACCCTAACCCTAACCCTAACCCTAACCCTAACCTAACCCCTAACCCTAACCCTAACCCTAACCCTAACCCTAACCCTAACCCTAACCCTAACCCTAACCCTAACCCTAACCCTAACCCTAACCCTAACCCTAACCCTAACCCTAACCCTAACCCTAACCCTAACCCTAACCCTAACCCTAACCTAACCCTAACCCTAACCCTAACCCTAACCCTAACCCTAACCCTAACCCTAACCCTAACCCTAACCCTAACCCTAACCCTAACCTAACCCTAACCCTAACCCTAACCCTAACCCTAACCCTAACCCTAACCCTAACCCTAACCCTAACCCTAACCCTAACCCTAACCCTAACCCTAACCCTAACCCTAACCCTAACCCTAACCCTAACCCTAACCCTAACCCTAACCCTAACCCTAACCCTAACCCTAACCCTAACCCTAACCCTAACCCTAACCCTAACCCTAACCCTAACCCTAACCCTAACCCTAACCCTAACCCTAACCCTAACCCTAACCCTAACCCTAACCCTAACCCTAACCCTAACCCTAACCCTAACCCTAACCCTAACCCTAACCCTAACCCTAACCCTAACCCTAACCCTAAACCCTAACCCTAACCCTAACCCTAACCCTAACCCTAACCCTAACCCTAACCCTAACCCTAACCCTAACCCTAACCCTAACCCTAACCCTAACCCTAACCCTAACCCTAACCCTAACCCTAACCCTAACCCTAACCCTAACCCTAACCCTAACCCTAACCCTAACCCTAACCCTAACCCTAACCCTAACCCTAACCCTAACCCTAACCCTAACCCTAACCCTAACCCTAACCCTAACCCTAACCCTAACCCTAACCCTAACCCTAACCCTAACCCTAACCCTAACCCTAACCCTAACCCTAAACCCTAACCCTAACCCTAACCCTAACCCTAACCCTAACCCTAACCCTAACCCTAACCCTAACCCTAACCCTAACCCTAACCCTAACCCTAACCCTAACCCTAACCCTAACCCTAACCCTAACCCTAACCCTAACCCTAACCCTAACCCTAACCCTAACCCTAACCCTAACCCTAACCCTAACCCTAACCCTAACCCTAACCCTAACCCTAACCCTAACCCTAACCCTAACCCTAACCCTAACCCTAACCCTAACCCTAACCCTAACCCTAACCCTAACCTAACCCTAACCCTAACCCTAACCCTAACCCTAACCCTAACCCTAACCCTAACCCTAACCCTAACCCTAACCCTAACCCTAACCCTAACCCTAACCCTAACCCTAACCCTAACCCTAACCCTAACCCTAACCCTAACCCTAACCCTAACCCTAACCCTAACCCTAACCCTAACCCTAACCCTAACCCTAACCCTAACCCTAACCCTAACCCTAACCCTAACCCTAACCCTAACCCTAACCCTAACCCTAACCCTAACCCTAACCCTAACCCTAACCCTAACCCTAACCCTAACCCTAACCCTAACCCTAACCCTAACCCTAACCCTAACCCTAACCCTAACCCTAACCCTAACCCTAACCCTAACCCTAACCCTAACCCTAACCCTAACCCTAACCCTAACCCTAACCCTAAACCCTAACCCTAACCCTAACCCTAACCCTAACCCTAACCCTAACCCTAACCCTAACCCTAACCCTAACCCTAACCCTAACCCTAACCCTAACCCTAACCCTAACCCTAACCCTAACCCTAACCCTAACCCTAACCCTAACCCTAAACCCTAACCCTAACCCTAACCCTAACCCTAACCCTAACCCTAACCCTAACCCTAACCCTAACCCTAACCCTAACCCTAACCCTAACCCTAACCCTAACCCTAACCCTAACCCTAACCCTAACCCTAACCCTAACCCTAACCCTAACCCTAACCTAACCCTAACCCTAACCCTAACCCTAACCCTAACCCTAACCCTAACCCTAACCCTAACCCTAACCCTAACCCTAACCCTAACCCTAACCCACCCTAACCCTAACCCTAACCCTAACCCTAACCCTAACCCTAACCCTAACCCTAACCCTAACCCTAACCCTAACCCTAACCCTAACCCTAACCCTAACCCTAACCCTAACCCTAACCCTAACCCTAACCCTAACCCTAACCCTAACCCTAACCCTAACCCTAACCCTAACCCTAACCCTAACCCTAACCCTAACCCTAACCCTAACCCTAACCCTAACCCTAACCCTAACCCTAACCTAACCCTAACCCTAACCCTAACCCTAACCCTAACCCTAACCCTAACCCTAACCCTAACCCTAACCCTAACCCTAACCCTAACCCTAACCCTAACCCTAACCCTAACCCTAACCCTAACCCTAACCCTAACCCTAACCCTAACCCTAACCCTAACCCTAACCCTAACCCTAACCCTAACCCTAACCCTAACCCTAACCCTAACCCTAACCCTAACCCTAACCCTAACCCTAACCCTAACCCTAACCCTAACCCTAACCCTAACCTAACCCTAACCCTAACCCTAACCTAACCCTAACCCTAACCCTAACCCTAACCCTAACCCTAACCCTAACCCTAACCCTAACCCTAACCCTAACCCTAACCCTAACCCTAACCCTAACCCTAACCTAACCCTAACCCTAACCCTAACCCTAACCCTAACCCTAACCCTAACCCTAACCCTAACCCTAACCCTAACCCTAACCCTAACCCTAACCCTAACCCCTAACCCTAACCCTAACCCTAACCCTAACCCTAACCCTAACCCTAACCCTAACCCTAACCCTAACCCTAACCTAACCCTAACCCTAACCCTAACCCTAACCCTAACCCTAACCCTAACCCTAACCCTAACCCTAACCCTAACCCTAACCCTAACCCTAACCCTAACCCTAACCCTAACCCTAACCCTAACCCTAACCCTAACCCTAACCCTAACCCTAACCCTAACCCTAACCCTAACCCTAACCCTAACCCTAACCCTAACCCTAACCCTAACCCTAACCCTAACCCTAACCCTAACCCTAACCCTAACCCTAACCTAACCCTAACCCTAACCCTAACCCTAACCTAACCCTAACCCTAACCCTAACCCTAACCCTAACCCTAACCCTAACCCTAACCCTAACCCTAACCCTAACCCTAACCCTAACCCTAACCCTAACCCTAACCCTAACCCTAACCCTAACCCTAACCCTAACCCTAACCCTAACCTAACCCTAACCCTAACCCTAACCCTAACCCTAACCCTAACCCTAACCCTAACCCTAACCCTAACCCTAACCCTAACCCTAACCCTAACCCTAACCCTAACCCTAACCCTAACCCTAACCCTAACCCTAACCCTAACCCTAACCCTA
>NC_133452.1:15000-251723 GCF_048565385.1 Saimiri boliviensis
TTCCATCGGCCCAGTCTTTGGCCCCTTGTCTCTAAGGAGAATGTGCCTGGTTCAAATTCTCACTTTGCTTCTAACCTGAGAGATCTGGCCTCAGAAGTCAATGGGAAATGAGCTGGTTTCAATCACCACCCTCTCACTCATCATCAAGAAAATTTCTTCAAACATACATGGATTGTGTTTTCAGGAGTGCTGTTTTTTTATCCACGGTTCTGAGTAACGTGCTAACAAAGGAGGCAAGATTTGCTGCTCAGGAATGGAGACAGAAACACTGACACACAGACACAGACACTGACACAGACACACACACACACACACACACAATGACACAAAAACCACACAAACACAGGCCTCACACACAACCTGTAGATTTCAGCCAAATATTAGTGGTATGATGTGCACTTTGAACCCATCCATGCTCCAAAGGAAGACACACCTTTCGCTAATTCACACGGCCATTCTCGTGGGAAATGTCAATAATTCTTTCAGACATGGCTCATGATGACAGGGGCCACTCTCATTTCACCCTCAGAGGCAGACAAGAGGATTGCAAAGACTCAGGTGTCGTCCCTGCTGACTGAAAAGGACTCCCATTTCCCTTCGGACCCAAAGTCACAGCAAAAGTAGCTTTTTCTTTGAATAGCCCACAACTTTTCCAAAATACACAGCTATAATGGTCCTCAATTTAAGTGATAAAGCACTGATAGCTAAAGCACTTTAAATATCTGGACCTCTAATTGCAGATTGTGTACTGTCCCCCCTTCCCCAAATTCACAGGTAAATGTCTTAACAAGAGCTTTACTGGATTGAAGTCAACACTAAAAGATATTAGATTTCATCTGAACTTTCTTTGGCCTCTTGTGTCTAATGAAATTTTGCCCAGTTCTAATTTTAACTTTGGGTGTAACCTGTGAGACATTGACTTTCAGCCTGAAACTCTTGAAAAGCTTTGATTACCTTAGGAGTTTCTGCTCCAAAGGAAGAGTCAAGAAACATCTTCGGCAAAGGCGACCTGAACTCAGTAGTAAATGGGAAATAAGCTGTTTTCAATCACACCCTCTCACCAATCATCAGCAGAAAGTTCCTATAACATACTCGTATTGTGTTTTTAGTAGGGCTGGGGTTATCCAAGATTCTGAATAAAATGCTACCACTGGAAGAAAGATTTGCTGCTGAGTCCTAGAGGCAGAGAAACACACACACACACATGTGCACACAAACACCACACACAGGCTAGACACACGTCTGGTAGTGTCCAGCAAAATACTTAGTAGTAAGAGGAGGGCTATGAACCCATCCATGCTCCAAAGGATGGGACACGTTTTCCCAATTCACACGTCCATTCTCCTGTCTTCTCCCCTTACAGTGCTTCCACCTCAATACAATCAATTTTTACATAGAGCACAATTAGGCAGGGCTATCAGGTTACAGGATTGTCAGCAATACTCTCAGTATAAACAACCGCACCATCAGAGAACGCACTTTCATATAAAATGTGATAAATTCTTTCAGACGTGGCTCATGATGACTTTGGCCACATCATCAAGACAGCAGCTCTGCTATCCATCGAGCCTACCTGTGTACTTGGCCACATCCCATAGCGCTTCGCACTCTCATTTCACCATCGGAGGCAGACAAGTGGACTGCAAAGGACTCATGTGTCTCCCGTGCTCTCTGAAAAGAACTCCCTTGTCTCCTAGGAAACAAACATAACAACAAAAGTAGCTTTTTATTTGTAGAACACTCCACTCTCTCAAAATACACAGTGGAAACTGAATATTTTAGCTGTGTATTTTCAAAACGTAGACTCTAAGTGCTATAGATGATGAAGTTAGCTTGAGAGATCTCTGTCCACTTGAATTGAGCATTCTTTTAGTAATAAAGAATTCGGTTATTTTTTAATTCTTGAGACATGATTCTGATTCTTGTCAATCAGATGTGAGTTTTCTGTGTTAATTTCTAGCAGAGGTAAAAGAGTTAATCAAAAATCATAGGTGTATGAAAGCCCTGATTTACAAGTGTACTCAAAAATCCAGGCACTGTGCTGGAAGAGGGATTGGTTCTCAGTGGGCCTTAAGGCCCACATAAATCCCTGTGCAGAAATTGAGAAACTGAGACAGAAAGGGACTCGCCTAAGGCTTGTCAATTGAAAGTGAGTGTCTGGCTGACTGGCAGTGGGTTGGAAATCAAATCCAAATCACCTCACCTCTAATTTCAGAGGGTGCACTGCCTCTCCAAGGCTCAATTTTACAGTAAATGAATTAACAAGGGCTTTACTGAATTGAATTCAACATTAAAAGATATTCGATTCCATCATGCTGCCACAGAAAGAAGGAGGTGCTGCTCAGGCCTGGAGACAGACACACATAAACACACACACACACACACACACACACACACACACACACAGTCTAGACACACAACTGGTAGTGTTCAGTGAAATATTTAGTAGTATGAGGAGGGCTTTGGACCCATCCGTGCTCCAAAGGGAGACACACGTTTCCCTAGTACACACGTACATCCTTCCCCCTTCTCAACCAACACTGGCTCCTCCTCCAGCCCACGCATTATTAGGTAGAAAAAAAATAGGCAGTGCTATCAGGTTAAAGCATCTTCAATGATGCTCTCATTAAAAACAACAGCACAGTCAAACAGAGAGCATGCTTGCATATGATATGTGATTAATTCTTTCAGACATGGCCCATGATGACTGGAGACACACCAACAAAAAGAAGCTCTGGTTTGCTTCTAGCCTAGCTTTGGGCCTGGACACCTCCCAAAGTGCTTCACAATCTCATTTCACCCTCAGAGGCAGCCAAGAGCCCTGCAAAGGACTCATGTGTCTCCTATGCTCTCTGCAAACAGCTCCAATTTCTCCTGGGGACCGTAAGTTACAACAGAAGTGGCTTTTTATTTGTAGAGTGTACAACTTTTTCAAACTATTTTGAAAAACTTGTCTAGCACTTTAAGCAGGGACAGTTTTAGCTACATATTTTGAAAAAGTTGTCTCTAAGTCCGATAGCAAATGCAGTCAAAATGAGTAATCTGTGTCCACTTGAGTTGAGCATTCTTTTAGTAATAAAGGATTCAGTTTTTTTTTTAATTCTTGAGACACGATTCTCATTCTTGTCAATCAAATGTGAATTTTCCATGTTAATTCCTAGCAGAGGTAAAAGAGTTAATCATAAACCATAGGTGTATGAGCATCCTGATTGACAAGTATACTTGACAAACAAGCAAACAACTCCTCACAAGCAAGGGAACAAATCACGTTGGAGAATGAGTTTGATGAACTGACAGAAGCAGGCTTCAGAAGGTGGGTAATAACTATCTTCAATCAAGCTAAAGGAACTTGTTCTAATCCAATGCAAAGAAACTTAAAACCTTGAAAAAAGGTTTGACAAAATTCTAACTAGAATAACCAGCTTAGAAAAGAACATAAACGACTTAATAGAGCTGAAAAACACAGCAGGAGAACTTCACAAAGCACACGCCAGTTTTAATAGTTTAATCAATAAAGTGGAAGAAGGAATATCAAAAATTGAAGATCAACTCAATGAAATAAAATGAGAAGGCCACATTAGAGGAAAAAAGGAGTGAAAAGAAATGAATAAAGACTACAAGACCTAAGGGAATATGTGAAAAAACCAAATCTATGCATGATCGATGTACCTGAATGTGGCAGGGAGAATGAATCCGAGCTGGAAAACACACTTCAGAATATTACCCAAGAGAACTACCCCAACCTCACAAGGCAGGCCGACATTCAAATTCTGGAAATACGGAGAACACCACAAAGATATTTCTCAAGAAGAGCAATCCCAAGGCACATAACCATCAGATTGACCGGGGTTGAAATGAAGGAAAAAATGTTAAGCGCAGCTAGAGAGAAAGGTTGGGTCACCAACAAATGGAAGCCCATTAGACTTACAGTGGATCTCTCAGCAGAAACCCTATGGGCCGGAAGAGAGTGGGGCCCAATATTCAACATCCTTAAAGAAAAGAACTTTCAACCCAGAGTTTCATATCCAGTCAAACTAAGTTTCATAAGTGAAGGAGAAATAAAATGCTTTACAGACAAGCAACTGCTGAGAGATTTTATCACCACCAGACCTGCCTTACAAGAGTTCCTGAAAGAAGCACTAAACATGGAAAGGAACAACCACTACCAGCCACTACAAAAACGTATCAAAAGGTGAAGACCAAGGACATAATGAAGAAACTGCATTGACTAATGGACAAAACCACCAACCAGTGACAAAATGGCAGGATCAAATTCACACATATAAATATTAATGTTAAATATAAATGGTCTAAATGCACCCATTGAAAGACACAGACAAACTGGATAAACAGTCAAGATCCTTTGTTGTGCTGTATTCAGGAGACTCATCTCATGTGCAAATACACACAAAGACTCATAATAAAGGGATGGAAGAAGATTTACCAAGCAAATGGAGAGCAAAAAGAAGCAGGGGTTGCAATCCTGGTCTGATAAAATGGACTTTCAACCAACAAAGATCAAAAGAGACAAGGTCTTTTACATAACGGTAAAAGGATAAATGCAAGAAGAGCTAACTATCCTAAATATGTATGCACCCAATACAGAAGCACCCAGATACATAAAGCATATCACTCCTTCTAAAACTCTTTGAAACAATACAAAAAGAAGGAACACTCCCTTTTTTTAAAATTACATTTCAGGTTTTGGGGTACATGTGAAGAACATGCAAGATTGTTGCATAGGTACAACATGGCAGTGTGATTTGCTGCCTTCCTCCCCTTCACCTGTATCTGGCATTTCTCCCCATGCTCTCTCTCCCCAACTACCCACCCCCTGCTGTCCCTCCCGTATTTTCCCCCGACAGACCCCAGTGTGTAGTGCTCCCCTCCCTGTGTCCATGTGTTCTCATTGTTCAACAGTCGCCTATGAGTGAGAACATGAGGTGTTTTTAATGACCCACAAAGAGACTTAGACTCCCAAACCATAATAGTGGGAGACTAACATTCCACTGTCACTATTTGACAGATCAACAAGACAGAAAATCAACAAGGATATCCGGGACTTGAATGCAGATCTGGACCAAGTGGACCTAACAGACATCTACAGAAATCTCCACAGCAAATCCACAGAATATATATTCTTCTCAGCACTGCATGATACCTAGTCTAAAACTGACCACATAATTGGTTGTAAGTCGCTCCTCAGCAAATGCAAAAGAACGAAAATCCTAACAATCTCTCAGAACACTGTGAAATCAAATTAGAACTCAGGATTAAGAAAGTCACTCAAAACCACACAAGTACATGGAACCTGAACAACTTGCTCCAGAACAGCAACAAGATAAACAATGAAATGAAGGCAGAAATAAAGATGTTCTTCGAAACCAATGAAATGAATGAATGAAAACACGACATGCCAAAATTTCTGAGACACATTTAAAGCAGTGACTACAGGAAAAATTATAGCAATAAATGCCCACATTGAAGTGAGGAAAGATCTAAAATCATCACCCTATCATCAAAATGGAAAGAGCTAGAGGAGCAAGATCAAAAAGATTCAAAACCTAGCAGAAGACAAGAAGTAACTAAGATCAGAGCAGAAGTGGAGATAAAGACAAAGAAAAACTCTTCAAGAAATCGGTAAATCAAGCAGCTGGTTTTTTCAAAAGATCAACAAAATAGACAAGATAGCCATACTAATGACATAGAAAAGAGAGAAGACTCAAATGGATGCAATACAAAATGATAAAAAGGGTATCACCACCAATTCCAAAGAAATACAAACTACCATCAGAGATTACTACAAACAACTCTATGCATATAAAGCAGTAAATCTGGAAGAAATGGATAAACTCCTGGACAGTTACGCCCTCCCAAGACTAAATCAAGAAGGAGTTAAATCCCTTAATAGACCAACAATAAGGTCTGAAGTTGAGGCAGCAATTAATAGCCTACCAACCAAGAAAGTCCAGGCCCAGATGGGTTCGCAGCAGAATTCTACCAGATGTACAAAGAGGAGTTCATATCACTCCTTCTAAAACGCTTCGAAACAATACAAAAAGAAGGAATACTCCCTAACATATTTTATGAGACCATCATCATCCTCAGACAAAACCTGACAGACATACAACTAAAAGAAAAAAATTCAGGCCAATATCCATAATGAACATTGACGCAAAAATCTTCAATAAAATACTGGCAAACTGAATCCAACAGCACATCAAGAAGCTTACCCATCACAATCAAGTAGGCTTCACCGTGGGGATGCAAGCCTGGTTCAGCATACTTAAATCTATAAATGTAATCCATCACATAAACAAAGAAAAAAAAAACACATCATCTCAAAGGATGCAGAGAAGACCTTCAACGAACTTCTACAGCCGTTTATGCTAAAAAAAAAAAAAAAAAAAACTCTCAATAAACTAGGTATCAATGGAACATATTTCAAAATAAAAAAGCTATTTATGACAAACCCACAGCCAACATCTAACTTAATGAGCAAAAACTGGAAGCATTCCCTTTGAAAACTGGCACTAGACAAAGGTGCTCTATCTCACCCTTTCTATTCAACATAGTATTGGAAGTACTAGCTAGAGCAATCGGGCAAGAAAAACAACATAAAGCGTATTCAATTAGGAAAAAAAAAAAGTTAAATTGTCTCCATTTGCAGATGACATGATTGGATATTTAGAAGATCTCATTGTCTCGGCCCAAAATCTCCTTAAGCTGATAAGGAACTTCAGCAAAGTCTCACAATACAAAATCGATGTGCAAAAATCACAAGCATTCCTATACACCAGTAAAAGACAGAGAGCCAAATAATGAGTAAATTCCCATTTACGATTGCCACAAAGAAAATAAAATGCCTAGGAATACAACTAGCAAAGGCTGTGAAGGACCTCTTCAAGGAGAATTACAAACCACTACTCAAGGAAATAAGAGAGGACACAAACAGATGGAAAAACATTCCATGCTTATGGTCAGGAAAAACTGGTATCGTTAAAATGGCCCTATTTTCCAAAGTAATCTATAGATTCAGTGCTATCCCCCATCAAGCTACCACTGACCTTCTTCACAGAACTAGAAAAAAGAAAAAAAAAACTTTAAACTTCATATGGAACCAAAAAAAAGAGCCCACAAAACGACAATCCTAAGCAAAATAAACAAAGCTGGAAGCATCACACTACCTGACTTCAAACCATTCTCAAAGCTACAGTAATCAAAACAGCATGGTACTGGTACCAAAAATAAGATGTAGAGCAATGGAACAGAACCAAGACCTCAGAAGTAATGCCACACATCTACAACCATCTGATCTTTGACAAACTTGACAAAAACAAGCAATGGGGAAAGGATTCCATGTTTAATGAATGGTGTTGGGAAAAATGGCTAGCCATGCACAGAAAACTGAAACTGGACCCCTTCCTTACACCTTATACAAAAATTAACTCCAGTTAGATTAAAGATTTAAACATAAGACCTAACACCATAAAAACCCTAGAAGAAAGCCTAGGCAAAGCCATTCAGGACACAGGCACAGGCAAGGACTTCATGACTAATACACCAAAAGTACTGGCAACAAAAGCCAAAATAGACAAATGGGATCTAATTAAACTGAAGAGTTTCTGCATAGCAAAAGAAACAATCACTAGGGTGAACTGGCAACCAACAGAATGGGAAAGGAATTTTGCAACCTACCCATCTGACAAAGGACTGCTATCCGGAATCTACAAAGAACTAAAACAGGTTTACAAGAAAAAACGAACCTATTCAAAAGTGGACAAAGGATATAAACAGACACTTTTCAAAAGAAGACATAGATGAGACTAATAAATATATGAGAAAATGCTCATCATCTCTGGTCATTAGAGAAATGCAAGTCAAAACTACACTGAGATACCATTTCAGGCCATTTAGAATGCTGATCATTAAAAAATCTGGAGACAACAGAATATGCCCAAAGGATTATAAATCATTCTATTATAAATACCCATGCACACATATGTTCGTGGATGAATCTGGAAACCATCATTCTCAGCAAACTGACACAAGAACAGAAAACCAAACACCACATGTTCTCACTCACAGGTGGGTGATGAACAATAAGCACACATGAGCACAGGAGGGGAACATCACACACTGGGTTCTGTTGGGGGGTGCAGAGTTAGGGGAGGAACAACAGGGAGTGGGAGGCTGGGTAAGCATAACATTGGGAGAAATGCCTGATGTGGGTGATGGGGGGATGGGGGCAGCAAACCACCATGGCACGTGTGCACCTTTACAACAATCCTGCAAGATCTGTACGTGGATCCCAGAACTTAAAGTACAATAAAATAAATAAATAAATAAATAAAAGAATCAATGCAGAGCAAAAAAGACTTGTTTTCAAAGGTAAAACACATTTTTTTATAGAAAAGATAGAAACCAAACACTGATTTGTGAGAATAATCCATAATTCAGACATGTTATTGGTCGATAAATATCTGAAAAATAAGGTACAAAAAAGTGAGTTACAGGGAATATTACAATCTGACAATTATTGTGCATTTAGCAATAGGACAGTACCACAGGGGCAAAGGAATCTCAAAGACCCCCTATAATCTAACATAAGCTAGCTGAGTTCATCTTGTTCTCAAATTGGACCTTTGACTCCAGCTTATCTGGCCCATTTCCCTATACTCTGAATACAGCTTGCTCATTCATACATCTTTGCCTTTGGTGACACCTTTTGATGTTCATGGAAAAATCCTCTAATCCCTAAATCACATGCCTCATTAAAATCCTTCCCTAGATACACCTTTTCCTCACAGTGTTCCCTACATAACAATACTATTCTTGCAGAATTGAGAGAGGACTCACTTAGATAAGATCAAGAAACAGTCCCGGACCTGCCACGTTCTCACACAAATATGTGTTACCATGAAATTACTCTCTCACTGTACCACACTTGTTTATTGTGTCCTGCCAAATTAGATCATAAACTATTCTGGAGTAAGAATGGTGTCCATTGTTCTCTTTGTTCCAAATCACCTGGTTGAATAAGAGGTTAATAAATGGTCATATACTTGCTATTTTAGACCTAAAAAATTTCTTCCTAAAAAAACAAAGTACTTAAAACAATTACAACAAAAGCAAGAGAAGAGGTTAATCTTCATAATGTCTTTATTTTAAGTGGCCTAGGTAATTACTATTATCTTCAAGTTTAAGTGCAATTCTTCGGAAGAGGTCGGAGGAAAGACGAGTGAGGACAATACAATTTTTTAATGTTCTAAGTACTACTCAAGAAGCAAAAAAGCAGATATCCTTCATTTCCATACAGACCAGAAATATGTGATGTAACAGGCTTCACACAGACCCCAAGTAAATTTGTTTATATGTGAGGAAGAATTTTTCACTGCACAGCTAACCACTGAAGGAAGCTTCTTAAAGGAAATTTCAAAAACCATGTAGACAACGATGTGTTTCAATTCGTTGGAACATTTTACTACTATAGGAACAATCGCTTTCTTGACTCTCCTCCCCCTGCCCTAGATCCATCATGAACAAGTGTCTTTGGAAAAATCTTACATTTAGAAAGTTGGATAGTCTTACTGGAGTGAAAGAAATAGTTCTTACCATTTTTATCCACAAATAACATAAAAATGTAACAATGATTGCAAGTAGATACTGAAGAAATAGAGATGACACTGCAGGTTTATAGAAGACACAAAGTCAAAGCAAAAGCAAGCAAAAAGTCATCAAATGGAGAAGAAATTATTCAGCCTTTCTCTTTTCTTGATCTGTACCTCTGAAGCTGGCATAAACCCTCATGTTTATTAGAAATGTTCTGAACAGGGAATCTTGAAGCAGGGATGTGTATCCTAGTCACTAATGGGATTATTTAATCTCCCTGAACCTCTGTTTTTCCCCCATTGATAAGATGAGAATGAGAATACTTATCTACCTATATAGGTGCGACCAGATGCTGTCATGAATATGAACATATTTGCTAAAGTAAAGTGAGCTATTACTGAAATGTATGATTATTATGGGAAATTTGGTGGGGAAAGTAGAATATGATTAGAATAGCATTTTACTATATTATTATTATTTTACCACAGCACAATTGCCGATTTTCCATTTAATACTTGTTGAGCACCAGGTTCCCAGGGTAGAGAAATAAACAAAACAAATATTCCTGCAGTGATTGAAGGAAAGCAAACTCTTGTCAAATACATGTTTGTGCCTCAGTACAATATAGCTAACATTTCCTGACTGCCGGCTAGACAACAAGTGCATAAATGTTTCCATATAAACACTCAGAGCTTAATCTTTTTGCTTAAACTATTTTCTGACATGGAAAGAGCCCAGGTTTTCTTTCAAAAAGATAAAAAATTTAGAATGCTTAGTAAAAGTTATGACATCAAATTAATAGAAATTGACTCAGTTTTTACCACTTAAACTTTACAGTGCTTGAACTGAATCAATATTGATTGAATTCTTTTGAGAAAACTTCAACCCTTACTAGTGTTGCTTCCTTCAGGTTGATTCAACAGAACTTTAATCCACCCAGATCATATGTGCTGGGCCTGGATGTGCCTCTGGAGAGCATCAAACTCTCCGTGTACACAAACAGCTTTTCACTCAATTTTTAAATCCCACTTCAATATCGTGGAATTTTAGAATTACAAAAGGACCTTACAGGTTAAAATCTTCCACTCATTCTAGGAGTCTTATAAAATATTCATGGACAATTTTGACCTGTCTTAAAGCTAGACTCCTTTCTATTATGTAAACATCTAAAAAAAAAAAGCATCATATTCTTTCATTAGGTAGCCCAAACGATTATTTCATTGGTAAAATATTAAGACAAAGTCCATATTCCTGGAACATATTTAATGCCTCAATTTTGAAAAAAAAAAGTCATTATTGTCCTCCATCAAAATTAGGTAGAACTGGAAATTTTTTTAAATTATTAGCTGGACTTAATGTATTTTTAGACCCTCAGAATAAAATACGTACATATTTGCTTTTTAACGCCCGAAATTATCACTAATGTTAGTAGTCTCCTCATCTCTTACATTATGTTAATACAGTATTTACTAATTAATTTACTCAAATATTTTACATTCTTAGTATATGTCGTGTAGATTACCAGTCCATGAAAAAAATCAAAATTCAATTCTTTATTGTAATTCTTATGTGTTACACAGGGGTGACTCTCTTGCCTCTTCTGCAGCATCTCAGACAATTCTCCATGCCCAACAATCTTCCCTCTCCTTCCATGTCTTACCTCAGACATATTTGGGGTTCATAAGTGGAGGACCACAACCCTTGGGCTACCTAAAATAAACCCCTTACAAGCACAGAAACTTTGGCCTGCAGGTTCGGTAGAATGTCCTTCTACCAGAGGACCCTGGATTCAAAAGGTGTTAGGCCATCTCCTAATGCACCTGGTAGAATTCTTTGCTGGCACTACAATTGCCTTTGGCTCTTACCTTCCTGAGCAGGGGTCCCTAACCCCCCAGGCAGTGGACTGAGACTGGTCTGCGGCCTGCTAGGAACTGGGCTGTACAGCAGGAGGTAAGTGGCAGGCAAGTGAGCATTACCACCTGAGACCTGCCTCCTGTTACATCAGCCACCATTAGATTCTGACAGGAGCATAAACTCTGTTGTCAACTGCACATGTGAGGGATCTAGCTTGTGCACTCCTTATGAGAATCTAACTATTACCTGATGATCCAAGGTAGAACAGTTTCATCCAAAAACCATCCCAACTTGTTTTGGGATAAAGCTGCCCAAGATGGAAACCAGTCTCTGTTGTCAAAAAGATTAGGGACAGCTCTTCCCAAGAACGGGACTTCCCAGTTGTGTTAGTCCATTTTGTATTGCTCTAAAGGAATATCTGAGACTGAGTAACTTATTCAGAAAAGAGGTTTCTTTGGCTCACAGTTCTGCAGACAATACGAGCATGGCACCACCACCCACTCAACTAGTGGTCAGACCTCTGGGAGCTTTTACTCATGGTGGAAGGCAAAGGGGAAGCCGGTGTTTCACATTGCAAGAGAAGAGGGAGGTCCCAGACTCTTAACCAGCTAAACTAATAGAGCAATAAATCACTCATTTCCATGGGGAGGGCATCAAGCCATTCATGAGAGATCTGCTCCCATAACACAAACACCTCCCGCTAGACCCCACCTCCAACACTGGGTGAATCACGTGTCATCATGAGAGTCAGAAAAGATAAAACATCCAAACAATATCCCCAGTTCTCACACCTGTGCAGTGCCTCCAATCAGGGTCATACATAAAGCTGCTGGTGCTGTCATTCGGCCTCTGAAGTTTTTGTTGCATGTGGGTGTGTGCATATGCATATCAGTGGTAACTCCTCAAAGCAAGCCTGGGACTTATCGTCATTTAAGTTCGCATCATGGCCATACTCTTTATATTCCAGTTCCTGGAAGAAAATCCCATGAAACTAAAAACAACAAAGCTGACCTCCATAGCCACCTCCCTTGTGGGAAATGAGTTATCTAAAATTCACAGGGAGGCATGTTTGGCATGGGATATAGAAATGATCCTTTTTAATGTAGTGCTTTTGGTAGAAAGAATACCCACACTTGGGACATTCATATTATATGCCATGAAAAACATACAACTTTCTGGTAAATATAACCTCTGAGATGGAATTCAACATGTATTTTGGATTTTAACCTTCAGACTCAGTACACAAACCCTGTCCAACTCAACTAGACTCAGTCATCCTGGGTGTTGGACAGAAATTACCAATGAGCTTAGTAAAAACAAACCAAGCTAAAGCAGACAACCAAAACTCCTCTTGAAAACATTTTTTTTTTCAAGTTCTTAAAGGCATTTTTATATGTGCAATTTCTTATGCTCTGAAGAAATTTATTTTATATAATCATTTAAGAGATTAAATAACTAGTATAATGAATAGAAAATTACTTTTCAATTATGTGGTTACATTTCTGTACAAGGTCAAGTATAATTCATGGGAAAACAGAATCTGTCCAAATAAACCAAAGAATGACACAAATAAAAACTGTTCGAGAATTTGGAATTATTTCTGTAGAAACTGTTATGCAATTGCGTCACTATAACCACTCTTAGCATGAGTGGTAGAGAATGTATTTCCAAGGCAATTTTAGTGGCAAAATAAGATCTGAACACAATTGCCTTAAATAACTTAAAATAATCACAAATTCCATAATTAGGAATCTACTTATGGATCAACGCAAACGAGAGTCAGGAGTAGGTGGCAGCTCCAGTCAGAGCAGCATGTGGAGGCTTCCACTGTGAATTTTAGCTCCAGATTGACTCCAAGAACAAACCAGCAATACTGAGATGACTGACAGACCCTCTGAAGAAAACAGACTCCTTTCTCAGGAACCCAGAGACACCCCGAATACTATGAGAGACCCGGCTTTGGAAGTGGAAAACGTCCCCAATGGAGAAGCTGAAGCTGAAAGAAGGAAACCCTCTGGCAAGTTTCTGAGCCCGATTCGTCATTCACCTGGAAACAGACTCGGGAATGCTGCAGGGGGCATCGTGGAAGTGAGACTGGCCCTTCAGGTTTCCTGGGAGCTGGGTGAGGCCTGCGACTGCCAGCTTTCCCCCACTTCCCTGACAACCTGCAAGACCCAGCAGAGGCAGCCATAATCCTAGGTACACAATGCCAGTGACCTGGGAGTCTTATCCCCACCCACCACAGCAACCACAGCAAGACCTGCCCAAGGAGAGTCTGAGCTCACACACACCTGGCCCTGCCCTACATGACGGTCCTTCCCTACCCACCTTTGTAGGGAAAGACAAAGGGCATATAATCTTGGGAGTTCTAAGGCCCCACCCACCAATGGTTTCTCTCCACACTACTGCAGCTGATGCTTTCTGGGATGTGCCACCTCCTTGCAGGAGGCCAATCAGCACAAAAATAGACCTCTAAATCAACAAAGTTAAGAACCCTCATGGGTTCACTGCACCCTACACCACCTACTCCTGAACAGGCACTGGTATCCACAGCTGAGAGATCCATAGATGGTTCACATCACAGGACTCTGTGCAAACAATCTCCAGTACCAGCCCAGAACCAGGTAGACTCACCGGGTGGCTGGATCCAGAAGAGACAACAATCACTGCAGTCAGCTCACAGGAAGCCACATCCACAGGAGAATGGGGAGAATACTACACCACAGGAACACCCCATGGGACAAAAAATCAGAACAGCCTTCAGCCCTAGACCTTGCTCTAACACAGCCTAGCCCAATGAGAAAGAACCAGAAAACCAACCCTGGTAATATGGCAAAACAAGGCATGTCAACACCCCACAAAAATCACACTAGTTCGCCAGCAATGGATTCAACCCAAGAAGACATCCCTGATTCCCCTGAAAAAGAATTCAGGAGGTTAGTTAAGCTACTCAGGGAGGGACCAGAGAAAGGCAAAGCCCTGTGGGGGTGGGGAAAAAAAATCCAAAAAATGATACTAGAAGTGAATGGAGAAATATTAAAGGAAACAGACAGCTTCAAGAAAAAAAAATCCAAAATTCAGGAAACTTTGTTCATACTTTTAGAAATGTAAAATGCTCTGGGAAGTCTCAGCCATGGAATTGAACAAGTAGAAGAGAGAAATTCAGAGCTCAAAGATAAGGACTTTGAATTAACCCAACCCAACAAAGACAAAGAAAAATGAATAAGAAATTAGGAACAAAGCCTCCACAAATTATGGGATTATGTTAAATGACTAAACCTAAGAATAATTGGTAGTCCTGAGGAAGAAGAAAATTCTAAAAGTTTGGAAAACATATTTAGGGAAATAACTTAGGAAAACTTCCCTGGCCTAGATAGAGACCTAGGCATGCAAATACAAGAAGCATGAAGAAGACCTGGGAAATTCATCAGAAAAAGGTCTTTGCCTAGGCATATTGCCATCAAATTATCCAAAGTTAAGAGGAAAGAAAGACTCTTAAGAGCTGTGAGAGAGAAGCACCAGGTAACCTGTAAAACAAAACTTACCCGATTAAAAGCAGATTTACCTGCATAAACCCTACAAGCTCGAAGGGATTGGTGCCCTATCTTCAGCCTCCTCAAACAAAACAGTTAGCAGCCAAGAATTTTGCATCCAGTGAAACTAAGCATTATTTAAGAAGGAAAGATACAGTCATTTTCAGACAAACACACACTGACAGAATTGACCATTACCAAACCACCACTACAAGAACCGCTATAAAAGGAGCTCTAAATCTTGAAACAAAATCCTGGAATCACATGCAAACAGAATCTCTTTAACGCATAAATCACACAAAACCAATAAAACAAAAATACAAGGTAAAAAGCAAAAACAAAACAAAACAAACCATACAAAGTATGCAGGCAACAAAGAGCATGATGACTGCAATGATACCTCACATTTCAATACTAACATCGAATGTAAATGGCCCAAATGCTCCACTTAAAAGATACGGAACTGCAAAATGGGAAAGAACTCACCAACCAACCATCTGCTGCCTTCAGGAGTCTGGCCTAACACATAAGGACTCACAGAAACTTAAAGTAAAAGGCTGGAAAAAGGCATTTCATACAAAAGGACACCAAACTGAGCAGGGATAATTGTTCTTAGATCAGACAAAACAAACTTTAAAGCAACAGCAGTTAAAACAGACAAAGAGAGATATTACATAATGGTAAAAGGCCTTGTCCAACAGAAAAATACCACGATCCTAAACATATATGCAGCTAACACTGGAGTTCCCAAATTCATAAAACAATTACTAATGGACCTACGAAATGAGATAGACAGCAACATCATAATAGTGGGAGACTTCAATACTCCACTGACAGCATTAGACAGGTCATCAAGACAGAAAGTCAAGAAAGATACAATGGATTTAAACTATACCTTGGAATAAATAGACTTAACAGATATATGCAGAATGCTTCATCCAACAACCACAGAATACACATTCTGTTCAACGATGCATGGAACTTTCTCCATTATAGACCATATGATAGGCCATAAAACTACCTCCAGGAAGTTTCAGACAACTGAAATTATATCAAGCACTCCATCATACCAACAGTGGAATAAAACTGGAAATAAACTCCAAAAGGAACCTTCAACACCACACAAATACATGGAAATTAAATAACCTGCTCCTGAAAGAGCACTGGGTCCAAAAGGAAATTGAGATAGAAATGTAAAAATTTATCAAACTCAATGACCTATTTAAATTACACAATCTATCAAAACCTCTGAGCTACAACTAAGGAGGTGCTAAGAGAAAACTTCATAGCCCTTAACACCTACGTCAAAAAGTCTGAAAGAGCACAAACAGGCCGGGCGCGGTGGCTCAAGCCTGTAATCCCAGCACTTTGGGAGGCCGAGGCGGGTGGATCACGAGGTCAAAAGATCGAGACCATCCTGATCAACATGGTGAAACCCCGTCTCTACTAAAAATACAAAAAATTAGCTGGGCATGGTGGCGCATGCCTGTAATCCCAACTACTCAGGAGGCTGAGACAGGAGAATTGCCTGAACCAGGGAGGCGGAGGTTGCGGTGAGCCGAGATCGCGCCATTGCACTCCAGCCTGGGTAACAAGAGCGAAACTCCGTCTCAAAAAAAAAAAAAAAGAAAGAGCACAAACAGACAATCTAAGGTCATGCCTCAAGGAATGAGAGGAAAAACATAACAAACCAAACCCAAACCCAGAAGAAAGGAAATAGCCAACACCAGACTAAATGTAATGGAAACAAACAAACAAAAGATAAATGAAACAAAGAGCTGGTTCTTTGGAAAAATAAATAAAACTGAGAGACCATTAACAAGATTACCCGAGAGAGAGAAACATCCCAATAACCTCACTGAGAAGCACAACCGAAGATATTATGAACACCTTGACAGAAACAAACTAGAAAAGCTAGAAGAGATGGATGAATTCCTGGAAATATACAGCCCTCTTAGCTTCAATCAGAAAGAATTAGATGCCCCAAACAAATAACAAGTAGCAAGACTGAAATGGAATTTAAAAGTTACCAACAATAAAAAGAAGTTCAGAAGCAGGTGGATTCATCACAGAATCCTACCAGATATTCAAAGAATTGGCAGCAATCCTTTTGACACTATTCCACAAGACAGAGAAAGAAGGAACCCTCCTTAATTCATTCTATGGAGCCAGCATCACCCTGTTACCAAAGCCAGGAAAGGACACAACTAAAAAGAAAACTACACAGCAATGTCCTAGATAAAGATACATGCTAAAATTCTTAATAAAATACTTGCTAAGCAAATCAAACAACATATCAAACAGATAATCCACCAAGATCAAGTACTTTCATACCAGGGATGCAGGGATGGGGTAACATAAACAAGTCAATAAATGTGCTGTAACACATTAACAGAATTAAAGACAAATATTACATGATCATCTCAATAGATGCAGAAAAAGCATTTAACAAAATCCAGCATCATTTTCTGATTAAAACTCTCAGCAAATTCGGTACACAAGGGACATACCTTAATTTAATAAAGGCCATCTATGTCATACCCACAGCCAACATAATACTTTCCCCTGAATGGGGAAAAGCTGAAAGCATTCCCCCTGAGAATGGAAACAAGACACGGATGGCTACTCTCACCATTCCTCTTCCCGATAGTACTGAAAATCCTAGCCAGGGCAAAACAGACAAGTGAAAGAAATAAAGGGCATCCAAACAAGTAAAGAGGAAGTCAAACTGACTCTGTTTGTTAACAATATGATCATCTACCTTGAAAACCCCAAAGGACTCCTCCAGAAAGCTCATAGAACTGATAAAAGAATTTAGCAGATTTCCCAATACGAGATTAATGTACACAAATCATCTCTTCTATACACCAACAACGACAAAAAGGAGAACCAAATCAAGAACTCAAACCCTTTCACAATTGCTGCCAAAAAAAAAAAAAAAAAAAGAAAAAAAAAAAACAAACTTAGGAATATAGCTAACAAAAGGGTGGACAGACGTCTAGTAGGAAAACTACATAACACTGATGAAAGAAAACATAGGTGATGCAAACAAATGAAAACACATCACATGGTCCTGGATGGGTATAATTAATATTGTAAAAATGAGCATACTGCAATGTACAAATACATGCAATGCACAAACACGATGCAATTCCCATCAAAACTTCACCGTCGTTCTTCACGGAGTTAGAAAAACAGTTCTAAGGCTGGGCATGGTGGCTCACGCCTGTAATCTGAGCACTTTGGAGGCCAAGGCGGGTGGATCACCTTAGGTCGGGAGTTCAGGAAAAGCAGTTCTAAAATTCATATGGAAACAAACAAGAGCCAACATAGCCAAAGCACAACTAAGTAAAAGGAACAAATCTGGAGGCATCACACTTCCTAATTCCAAACTATAAGGCCATGGTCACCAAAACAGCATGGTACTGGTATAAAAACAGGCACATAGATCAATGGGAACAGAATAGAAAACTCAGAAATAAACCCAAATACTTACAGCCAACTGATCTTCAGTAAAGCAAGCAAAAACATAAAGTGGAAAAAGGACACCCTTTTCAACAAGTGGTGCTGGGATAATTGGCCAGCCACATGTAGGAGAATAAAGCTGAATCCTCATCTCTCACCTTATACAAAAATCAACTCAGACAGATTAAGGACTTAAACCAAACACCTGCAACTATAAAAATTCCAGAATATAACACCGGAAAAACCCTTTTAAGCATTGGCTTAGGCAAAGATTTTATGACTAAAAACCCAAAAGCAATTGCAATATAAACAAAGATAAATAGCTGGGAGATAACTAAAGAGCTTTCGCATGGCAAAAATAACAGTCAGCAGAATAAACAGTTAACTCACAGAGTGAGAGAAAATGTTCACAATATATACTTTTGACAAAGGACTCCTCATATCCAGAATCTACAACAAACTCAAACAAATCAGTGATAAAAAATCAACCAACCCCATCCAAAAGTGGGCTAAGACATGAATAGACAATTCTCCAAAGAAGACATGCAAATGGCTAGCAAAAAGTTAAAAAAATGCTCAACATCACTTATGATGTGGGAAATGCAAATCAAAACTACAATGCAATACCACCTTACTCCTGCAAGAATGGCCATAATCAAAGAATTTAAAAACAACAACAACAACAACAACAGCAGTAGATGTTGGTGTGGTTGCGACAATTAGAGAACACTTCAACACTGCTAGAAGAAATATAAACTAGTACAGCCACTACGGAAAACAGGGTGGAGTTCCTTAAAGAACTAAAAGTAGAATTACCATTTGATCAAGCAATACCACTACGGGATATCTACTCAGAAAAAAAGTCATTATTTGAAAAAAGATACTTGCACATGCATGTTTATAGCAACACAATTCACAACTGCAAAATCATGGGACCAACCCAAATACTCATCAATAAATGAGTGGATAAAGAAACTGGCATACATATACATGATGGAATACTACTCAGCCAAAAAAGGAATAAATTAGCAGCATTTGCCATAACCTAGATGAGATTGGTGACTTATTCTAAGTGAAGCGACTCGAGAATGGAAAACCAAATATTGTATGTTCTCACTGATATGCGGGAACTAAGCTATGAGTACACAAAGGCTTAAGAGTGACACAGTGGACTTCGGTGACTTGGTGGAGGGGGGGAGGCACAAGGGACAAAAGCAACAAATACAATGCCGTGTATACTGCTCAGGCGATGGGTGCACTAGGATCTCACACATTACTAAAGAATTTACTCATGTAACCAAATACCACCTGCACCCCAATAACTTGTGGAAAATAAAATAACCAAGAATCTTCTTATGAAGTATTTGTTATGCACTAGGCATCGTTCTAGGAGGTTTACATATGTTGATTTATTTAATATTCTCACCAACCACTCTCAGGGGACACTATTGTCAACCTCATTTTACAGATGAGGGAATGAGACGTAGAAAAGTTAAATTACTTACTCAATGTTACACATAATACGTGGCAAAGCCAAGATTTAAAGTAATTAATAATGTGACCATATTTCAGGGGAAAACTCAATTGACTTGAGGAAATAAATTTAAAACGCATCAGTGTTTCCTTTGCATTTCAGCAGATAACGCATTGTGCCCCACTGCTACTGATGAACCATGTGGGAAGCTAGGTGAGGCCAAAGTCGGGGTTAACCAGCAGTCTGCTGGTCAGAAGAAGGGTGAGAAAGTGCCAGTGGTGTCCTACCCATTCTCTATCAGCTTATCTAGGACTCTCCAATCTCTCTACTTTCTGATTCTGCCTAATACAGAATACAGGACAAAACCTGTCTACCTGAGACTAAAATGATTCACCCATGGTTGGTGTCTAGGGACCATGTTAATCATGTCTGAAACTTGGTTTAACAAATGCACAATGAATCATCATCTCTTTCATCTCTTTAAAATATGACACAGTCATTAAAACATATCTAACTTGACTTCAAGATTCACAGGGCAGAGAATCAGAGGGTTGGATGGGCATGGGGAGCTGGGTGCAGGCTCAGTCTCATCTGGTCTTCGCTTGCCTTCCTCTAAGCCAGATTGCCTGAGGGGAGGAGCAGTGTAACATCTGCCTCCAGTGATGAAAATCCACCCTCTCAACAGAACGGCCATAAATTGAGAAGAGTGAAGTACTGAGTTCTGAAACTCAGTACTTCATGAGTGAAGACTCGTCCCAAACTCCTTAGATGTAAGTTTACTATCTATCTGTGGATGTTATCAGACTACATAATATTGTAAATTTATCCAGACCGTCTTTTAGTTATTTTGAGTGAGTTATGCTTTTTCAATTAGTTGATGGTTCTTTTTTAAAACAGGGAAGAAATGCAGATAACTGTTTTCTCACCATAAACTGAGCACATATGATGCTTCAAGCCATATAAATGTTTCATGGGTTTTGTGAACTGTACTGGTAGGAGGAGAATTCTGTCATGTCACCTCATAACTGTTTGTGTAAAATCAACATGACAACAGCTTAAAATTGAAATCTAAGTTCAAACCTGATTAATAGTTTCATAAAATCTACAGTGGTAGTAAGTGATTGCAGGAAGGAAAAAATTATCTGGGTAGTTTTCAGCCATACTGATGTGTACAATGAATCTAGGGGTGATTAAATGTTGAGTGCATAAATAAATGAGTTAATTATAGATTGATGGCCTAAATAGTACATACAACTTAGTTATATCACTGACTATCTAGATGATTCTGCTTCCATGAATTGGTTTTTCTAGCTCCATTCTTTCCAAATCATCAGGAATGCTTGATTTACTGCCTGACTAACCAGGAGCTTCACAGGTATCTTCTCATCCTTGAGCCAAGGGCCTTCACTCATCACTATTTCTTTCCTTGATTATTACTTGCAAGTGATAAATGTACTTGCTTTTCGGCCGTGCACGGTGGCTCAAGCCTGTAATCCCAGCACCTCGGGAGGCCGAGGCGGGTGGATCACAAGGTCGAGAGATCGAGACCAACCTGGTCAACATGGTGAAACCCCGTCTCTACTAAAAATACAAAAAATTAGCTGGGCATGGTGGTGCGTGCCTATAATCCCAGCTACTCAGGAGGCTGAGGCAGGAGAATTGCCTGAACCCAGGAGGCGGAGGTTGCGGTGAGCCGAGATCGCACCATTGCACTCCAGCCTGGGTAACAAGAGCGAAACTCCGTCTCAAAAAAAAAAAAATGTACTTGCTTTTCATCATCTCTTCTTCCAATACATGCCCCATGATGAGAAGGACTCAGCCTGGCTTGTTATTCCCATAAGGACAAAAGACAACTAAAAATAAGAAGCTCAACTCTGTGTAAAGGACTGAATTGTGCCCCACACTAAATTTGTATGTGGAAGTCCCAGCCTCCAGTGTGACTTTATTGGAAGAGAGGGCCTTTAAAGAGTTAATTAAGGTTAGATGAGATGACAAGGATTGGGCTTCAGTTTGATAAGACTGGTATTCTTCTAAGAGGAGAAAGAGACACAAGAGATCTCTCTCCCTGTGCATGCGGAAAAGGCCACATGGGAGAGAGTGAAAAGGTAACTGTCTCCAAGATAGGAAGAGCAGTCTCACCAAAAGCTAACCCCACTGGCACCTTCATCTTGGACTTTCGGCCTCAAGAACAGTGAGCAAATAAATATCTGTTGTTTAAGTTACCCAATCTGTAGTATTTTGTTAGGAAGCCTATAATTACTAACTGAATAATATATTCTCCATGTTAAAAATAAGAAAAGAAGCACCTTTTGCTTTGGGTGTTTACTTTAGAGAGCTTGTACATCTTTGTCATTTTGAAATGTATGTAAATATTCTTAAAAGATAACTTAGTCTCATTAGTTTTAAGACCCAAGGATGCTGTTCTGAAAGCCTGGGAATCATCACTTTGAAAATTATCAAGGAAGATAACACCTCCATTTCTCAGGTTCAGTAGGAGGCTGGGAGGGTAAGTTCAGCAGGTATCTTACTCCAAGTTGCAAGAAACCTCCTTTTATAAAGACATAAGAAGTTTATTTTTTCTTGGAAAAGCCAATTGTCTAAAAGAGATGGTTACCCCAATTACTAAGAAAATTTAAAATGAAAGGTGTGTGACAAATGGGAATGTAAAGTCCTCTTGAGGACAAGTTATTGCTTACCTTGAGAATTAGTATGTTAAAGGTTGTATCTGCCTGTTATATAAAAAGGTGAGGTTTTTTTTTCTGTCTTTGCAATTTCTGAGCTGATTTCCTGAGAAGTGCATCTTACTCTGTTGTTTAATGCTAAAAGAAATAAAGGTTATTCAATTAGAAAAAGAGGAAGTCACATTTTCTCTATTTGCGGATGACATGATTGTATATTTAAAAGACCCCATTGTCTTAACCCAAATCTCCTTAAGTTGATAAGCAACTTCAGCAAAGTCTCAGGATACAAAATCAATGTGTAAAAATTATGAGCATTCCTATACACCAGGAACAGACACACAGAGAGCCAAATCATGAGTGAACTCCCATTCACAGTTGCTACAAAGAGAATAAAATACCTAGAAATACAACTAACAAAACATGTGAAGGACCTCCTCAAAAAGAAGGACAAACCACTGCTTAAGAAAATAAGAGAGGACAGAAACAGATATAAAAACATTTCATGCTCATGGTTAGGAGGAATCGATATTGTGAAAATGGCCATACTGCCCAAAATAATTTACATATCCAGTGCTATCCACATCAAGCTACCAATGACTTTCCTCACAGAATTGGAAAATAAACACCTTAAGCTTTAAACGGAACCAAAAGTGAACCAACATAGCCAAGACAATCCTAAGCACACAATTATAGAGACATCATACTACCTGACTTCAAACTATACTACAAGGCCACAGTAATCAAAACACCGTGGTACCGGTACCAAAACAGATATATAGACCAACGGGACAGAACAGAGGCCTTGAAAGTACCACCACACAGCTACAACTGTCTGATCTTTGACAAACCTGACAAAAACAAGCCATGGGAAAGGAAACCCCAGGTAACAAATGGTATTGGAAAACTGGCTAGCCATATGCAGAAAGCTGAAACTGGATCCCTTCCTTGAACCTTATACAAAAATCAACTCTGGATGGATTCAAGATTTAAACATAAGACCTAACACCATAAAAAGCCTAGTGAAAAACCTAGGCAATACCATTCTGGACATAACCATAGGCAAGGACTTCATGACTAAAACAGCAAAAGCAATGGCAACAAAAGCCAAAACAGACAAATGAGATCTAAGTAAACTTAAGAACTTCTGCACAGCAAAAGAAACTAGCATTAGAGTGAACTGGCAACCAAAAATGGGCAAAATATTTTGTGACAGAGATGAAGAGACACTTTTCAAAAGAAGACATTCATGCAGCCAACAAACATGAAAAAAAAGCTCATCATCACTGATAATTAGAGAAATGCATATCAAAACCACTTTGAGATACCATCTCATGCCAATTAGAATGGCAATCATTAAAAAATCTGGAGACAACAGATGCTGGAGACAATGTGGAGAAACAGGAATGCTTTTACACTGCTGTTGAGAATGTAAATTGTTCAACCATTGTGGCAGACAGTGTGGTGATTCCTTAAGGATCTAGAAATAGAAATATCGTTTGACTCAGGAATCCCATTATTGGATATGTACCCAAAGGATTATAAAACATTCAATTATAAAGACACGTATACACGTATGTTTATTGTGGCACTGTTTACAATAGCAAAGACTTTGAACTAACCCAAATGCCCATCATAGATAGACTGGACAAGGAAAATATGTCACATATACACCATGGAATACTGTGCAGCCATAAAAAATAACTTCATGTCCTTTACTGCAACATGGATGAAGCTGAAAACCATCATTCTCAGCTAACTGACACGAGAACAGAAAACCCAACATTGCATGTTCTCACTCATAAGTGGGTGTTGAATAATGAGAACACACAGACACAGGTGGGGGAACATCACACACTGGGGCCCAGGGGGTTGAGGGGCCAGGGAGGAATAGCATTAGGAGGAATACCTAATGTAGATGATGGGGCAATGGATGCAGTAACAACCACCATGGCATGTGTATACCTATTGAACAAGCCTACATGATCTGCACATGTATTGCAGAACTTAAAACACAATAAATTTTTCTAAAAAATAAGTGGATAGTGAACAATGAGAACACATGGACATAGGGAGGGGAACATCACACACTGGAGCCTGTGGGTGGTGGGGGAGGGGTGGGGAGGAACAGGCAGGGGTGGGGGATTGGGAAGGGATAACAGGAGAAATACCTAGTATAGTTGACGAGAGGATCAGATGCAGCAAAGCACCAAGATACGTGGATAGCTATGTAACAAACATGCACGTTCTACACATGTACCCTGGAAATTAAAGTGTAATAATAGTATTTCTTTCTCTTCTACTTTTGTGGAGAAGTTTCCTTGGTTGGGAGGAAATTTTGTTTTCAATTATTTGTCTCTAACACCTCCCAGTCTCAGTGAGAATATTAAACATATATATATATATATATATATATATATATATATATATAAACATCTTTTAAATTAGTATTTTATCTCTTCATCTGTATTAGTCCAATTTGCATTGCTGTAATAAAGGGATACCTGAGGCTGGGTAATTTATAGGGAAATGAGGGTGATTAGACTCATGGTTGTACAGACCGCCCAAGAAACATGGCACCAGCATCTGCTTTTTGTGAGACCTCAGGGAGCTTACAATCATGGCAGAAGGCAAAGGGGAGCTGGCACCTAACATAGTGAGAGAGGAAGCAAGAGACAGACGGGGGCAGTATCACACTTTAACAACCAGATCTCAGTGAGTGAAGAGAGCAGGAATTCAGCCATTACCGTGAGGAGGGCACCAAGCCATTCATGAAGGATCTGCCCAATGAGCCAACACCTCCCTCCCAGCAGGCCCTACCTCCAACACTGGGAATCACATTTCAACATGAGATTTGAAGGGGCCAAACATCCAAACGATATCACCATCTCTGTTACTACTGTATCTACACAGATAATGAGGGGTTCTGTTAGACTTCATTAAATCTTAATTCTGCTGCCTGTATCAGATGAACAATGGTAGGCTGATAATGAGAAATCAGAGGTATAGGCCAAAACTGGTTTTACTCAAATGGCCATAGCATCATTTTAAATGTTTGGAAAAATTAGATTTCTTGGGTTAGTGCGCTGATTAGTGGAAAATGCCCTGTACTTGCAGTTGGAAGAATGGGATCTGAACTCCGTTCAACCACTGACTATGTGAGTCATACCAGTCTCCTAATTTCACTGTGAAGCCCAATCTCCTCATCTGAAAACGTCTCTTGTTTCTTATAGGGTCACTGAGAGACCAGATGAAATATTACAGGTGTGCTTTGCGTGATGAACACTTGTACCCTAGTGCTTTCTTGGTATTCACTAACCTTGCCATCTAAAGGGACTGTGACATTTACCAGCTAGTTTCCAAAGGGGCTTACTCCTAAAGGAAAGGAAAACTGATTTTCCATTTCCAGTTCATCTGTCCATTCTTCTACTCCTTTAAACTTCTTCATAAAGACTTTCCTGCCTTTCAGCATTGTTTTCTTTCTTTAATAACATAGGATATGGTGCTCACAGTTTTGCACATTTAATTTCTTCTCCATTGAGGGTTATGGTTCCTAAGGGGGGTGCCCTATCAAGTTACCTTGTCTTTTCAGCTAAAGAATTCAAGGTGTTTATAAACTGAGGGAATACAATGACTTCAAGTGGAAAATAAAATGAGGAATAACTGCATACTACAAGATAGCAGTGCAATTTAGAGCTAGAACAGGCCTAGTGTGTTCTAAATCTAGCATAAACACACTTTACATTATAAATATGTATTGTAAGTAAACAACCAAGCTTTCTGTTGTGATTTATTTATTTAGGTTTCTCTCTAATTTGGTCTTGAGGTCTCTCTTTAAAGGAGGCTAGAAACCAGCCCATCTCCAGGAGAGCCCTGGCCAGGGGGAAAGGCAGGCTCTGGGGTGTCAGTCAGTTAAGGCATGAGGAGGAGGCAACATCAAAACACAGGAACAGAAGAAATCTCTAACTTTTATACATCCTGGAGAAGTTCGGGGAGCGTCTGGAGCCTGAGGGGTAGTCTGAAGGCCGTGAGAAACCAGAGAGCAGAGGGAGGGCCTGAAGCTTTGTTCTGGGACTTTCCTGTGAGGGTGTGGCTTTGCTGATTTAAGAGAACACGTGGAGCTGGGCTTATTTACAGGGTTCTGGTGTTGACCATTAGGTTTTATCATGATCAGCAGCTCTGTGATGGGTGGGTTCTGGCGCAGTGGGATGAAGAGCAAATGGGCCACATCACAACCACTCGGGGAGGGGGAGGGTTACCCAGATCGGAGGGGATACAGTGAGACTGGGCTTCAGACAACTTAGGTCAGGTCTGAAACTGGATGCTGAGGCAGCAACTATTACACACATTTGTGACAGCTTCCCCCGAAACCTGGCTTTTAAATCATTTATATTACACATGAACCAAAACTAAACTGAAAATATTTGGAAATAACTCCTTTGGTTTGCACTAATAAGCGGAAATCAAGTTTCTAGGTTGTCCTGTTTTAAGTAAAATGACCATGTTATTTAAGTTCTCCTATTCCTAGGTTCTCCTATTATAAGTAAAAGGACAATGTCATTTCATCTTAAAGCTAAGATATGAAAATATAGAGGGAAATATGTAGCCCTTTACCTGAGGGGTCAAAGTGTTTCTGTTCATAAAGGCCGTTTTAAGTTTCAGTTTCAGATTTATCTTGTTCTTTTAGTGTAGTCTAGGTGAAAATATTCTTTTGAGGCTGTAAAACACATGTTCCCATAAAGATATTTCATTGACCATATATGTTTCTATTATGATTGTCGAGTGTTTCTTTCATCTAGAGGTTTATATTGCTAAAGAAGTTGCCTATGGTTATAGTTTGCAGCCAACAAGTTACCCTGAATTAGCAAAGGTGACTCTTGTTATAGGAATGCCATGGCGTGAGGCTTAACCATGGTTCTTATATCTAATCATTTATAAATAAGATACTATACTAAAACATTAATTACTGAGCATAGCTAATTCAATTTTATATACTTTTGTCCCGTATTTTTATGGAGAGAATAAAGATATTTTGGCCTGTTAATAATTTTTTTTAGACAACACTGAGAAATTATACTATGAGGAAACATCACTCTAGATGTCGGGAGAGATCATATACTCATACATTTTCCTTTTTTTTTTTTTTTTGAGACAGAGTTTCGCTCTTGTTACCCAGGCTGGAGTGCAATGGCGCGATCTCAGCTCACCGCAACCTCTTCCTCCTGGGTTCGGACAATTCTCCTGCCTCAGCCTCCTGAGTAGCTGGGATTACAGGCACATGCCACCATGCACAGCTAATTTTTTTGTATTTTTAGTAGAGACGGGGTTTCACCGTGTTGACCAGGATGATCTCAATCTCTTGACTTCGTGATCCACTCGGCCTCTCAAAGTGCTGGGATTACATGCTTGAGCCACCGTGCCCAGCTCCTCATACATTTTCTAATCTACTATAGAATGTTAATATATGACAATTTAAAATTGTCTACTTCCTAGTTTACTCTGGAAAATAAAGATTAAGTGTTTAAAATATAATCTATACATAAATAAAATTACTAGAAATAACAGAATAACTAGAAACTCTATGCAAAGTATGCAGGAAAAGTAAGGCAAGTTATGCAAATAAAGTACATTGTATTTTTTATAAGAAAAACTATACCAAATACACAAGTAAAAAGAGATATCTAACCTTCCCTGGGTTATATTTGAATTGGTAAAATGTTATGTTTTCAAAAATTATATAAAATTCCTGGAAATTTGTCAATGTCTTCCTTATTTATGCTATCTGCTGGTATAGTGTTATGAGTCATATATTCAATTATTATTTTAAATGTCATATGCCACAGGCAAAATTGAATATCCTTGTCAATTGTGGTATAATGAATTCTCATCAGGTCTTCTGTCATAGTCATTTCATGCTCTTTGTCATTTAGATATTATTTAGCCCTGATGCTTTCTGAAAAGCTCCTGCAATCAGCTATGGATCAGAATGTTCATCTCCAACACAGGACTCCCTCTGAGACTCACATAAAAGACTGTGACAGGTACTCTGGTTACAGTTTTCTGATGATATTGCTCAAATAACTTTAAGACCATACACTAGACTCAGTGAAGATGTCCAGAAGTCTAGTTGAGAAACTGATGGGTTCATGACACAGCTAACCCAAGATTCAGCAAAACTGGAATTGAGTACATGGCATTGAATAAACTGATGAAAATTGATTATAATTTTATAGCTTATTTTAAGCATTGCTGATTCTTTAATGTTATAGTTTCTGGATTTAAGAAATCTCTTTCTCTTAAGCTAACTATAACTCACAACAATTTAGTAGATTACATTTATTTAAATAGAAATGAAGCATTTATCTTTTTTCTTGACTGATTTCTCCAGAATTTTGAAATTCTTACTGAACACTCTTATTTTCATGACAATATAGTTGTTAGCAGAAGTCCAATAAGAATCTGTTCACCTTAGAACAGGACATAATTGGAAACTTTGTTTATATTATCAAGGCTTTTACAGGAATATCATATTTAGCAATAGTGTACCTAAGATCAGCTATGACCAGCAATTTTAAGGAACTAAGGTTGATTTTTATGGACCCAATCCTTACAAAGCAGTCTGAGAAAAGCCAGCCTGATACCTAGATTACAGGATTCACATCCTTACAGGTTAGTAAGAAAGGTCCTTTCTTGTAGGCCCAGAAATTTGGGGATAGTTTGGGAGCCTATAGAAGAGAGGAATTCACTCAAAGCTATTAGGACTGCAGCTGAAATTTGATAGTATGTTCTGGGCTTGGCTTTTAGCCTCAATAAGGCCTTTAAAACTCCAATCTGAGATTCTGTAGGAAAACTTGCAGCAAAGAAGCTTGAAAGCACCTATGTGGTCAGCTCCTTTTCTTGCTTCACTTACATAAATAATCAGGCAAAATCTAACAAAACTAGACTTATTTTAAAACAAGAATAATCTGTGATTATCTATGATCAAAAATTAAGGTTACTAAAGAGAGAAATTTTATGTTTCAATGAAAAACTATAACTCAGCCAGGCATGGTGGCACATGCCTATAATTCCAACACTTTGTGAGGCCAGCAGTTCAAGACCAGCATGGGCAACATGGCAAAACCCCGTCTCTACTAAAAGTACAAAAATTAGCTGGGCATGATGGCATGTGCCTGTGGTTCCAGCTAATCAGGAGGCTGAGGAGGGAGGCTTTCTCGTACCCAGGAGATAGAGGGTGAAGTGAGCTGAACTTGCACCACTGCACTCCAGCCTCGGCCATAGAGCCAGACCCTGTCTAAAAAAATTTTTTTTTTAATAGGAAAACTACAGCCCTTGTGGGTTATCAGATTCTAGTCTTGTTTCTTTTCTTTGGGCTATTTTTACCTCTTTGTAAACTGGATCCTGCCATCTCATGAATTTTGTCACATGATGATACAGGTGGAAAAAGCCACCAAGTATTGTCTCCTCTATTAATGTATCTATTGTTAGACAACTTGCAGGCCTCCAACCCTGGAACAAAGGAGAGGAAGGTTTGGTCCCCGAAATGCATAACCAAATTGTAATACATTTATGCAATGGAATACTATTTCACCATAAAAAGGAACAAGCTATAAACTCAGATGAAGACACAAGTGATCTTTCATGCACATTGCTAAGTGGAAGGAGAATCCTCACAGTGTGAGGAGAATCGACACAGTGTGACCTCATTTAATGAGATTCTGGAGAAGGGAAACTACACAGATGGGAAGCCATTGGCTGCGTGGGGAGGGGGTTTTAAGTGTTCTATATGATACTTTAATAGTATATACCGGCCACTATCCATTTGTCAAAACATGCAGAATTTACAGCTAAATGGGTAAATCAAACTCTATTCAAATTAAATATTATTCAGGATGTGGAGTATCCCAGCACAGAATCCATAATGTGAAAAATAATTTAACTATGTTACAAATTACACTGGTTTGGATGTTGTTTGTCCCTGCAAAAATTCATGTTGAAATTAGACCCCCAAGGTGGCAGTGTGGGGAGGTGGGGCCTAGTGGAAGGTATTTGGATTATGTAGATCGATCTCTCATGAATAGATTCATGCTCTCCCATGGGGGTGAGTTCTGTCTGCTCTCACATAAATGGATTAAATCCTGCAAGAGTAGATTGTCAAAAAGAGTCTTGGTTCCTTGGCTTCCCTCGTGCTTTCACTCTTGCTGTGATCTCTGGTGCACCCCTTGCTCCCCTTCCACTTTCACCATGAGGTGAAAAAGACTGAGGCCCCGCCAGATGCAACTGCCCAATCTCGGACATTCCAGCCAGCAGTACTGTGAGCCAAATGAACCTTCTTTACTTACAAATTACCCTGCCTCAGGTATTGTGTTACAGAAGCACAAAATGGACTAAGACGCAAATGTGGGAAGCAACTCTCTGAAGGTGTAGCGAAAACGGTGCTGACCTAAGTCTCTTTAACAATGAGTAGAATCTGTAGGCTGAAGGAAAATAAACTATACTTCATCATTGGATTCCACTTCATAAAGTCGCAGATGGTAGGAAGCAGGTCCCTCACTGTTGAAATGGGAGGTTATAAATTAGCAAGGGGAGAAGGGTAGAAAGATTCATGTGATAGTAGATCAGAGGTGAAGACATCAACATAAACTTATGTTTAGTTTAATACAGATACATACAGTTCCACATCGAAACCTTCCTAACTAGGTGTGTAAAGGTAGGCGACATACACACATATACTTCCTAGCATTGCTAATGAGAGACAAGACACAATGTGCTTACTCAGCAGCCAGATTTCTTTCTACCATTCTGAAAGAAATCAGGTTCTTTGAAGAAATGTGTGATACTAGAACTGGAACAGTAAATATATGAGCCAGGATAATCTCAAAGTATCAGAAAGTAAGAACTAAAAAAAAAATTGAAATATGTCAAAGGAAAATTGCAGCCAATAAAAAGAGCTACTGGTGGCCAACACAGGAATGAACTGTTCAACATACTGCTGCAGTGTTTAATACTAACTAAAGCTTCAAGTAATCATCTAGGTGTCTCCATTTGTGTGTGTAGGTGAATAAGCAAATGGAGTTGAATAGAAATCTCCTTTGCAAAAGAATTCCAAATACTTAATGTAGACACTCAGCCATCAAGAAGGTGGAGCTAACGCCTCACTCCATGAGTGTGGGCTTTGCATATGTGTAAACTTGTTTTCACATTTTTTTCTTGTGCTGTGGATGTGTCCTGGGTTCATTCTCTAAAATGCTGTTCACCTTAGACCAGGAAAAATAATAATAACCTTACAGATTCTATTTCAATTCATGGATATTTTATAAGAGCGACTTTGTAAAATTATGTTCCAATGGCTGATTGACTCATTGTGACTGGATCACTTATTCCAAATACTTCTTGTCTTTATTTTTTTCCAATGTCTACCTTTTAGCCATAATACACCAGAATCAAATATTGGCCACTGGGAAAAAATATTCAAAGAAAAAAAGAATGTGAACCGAACTTGTGACCATGATAATTCAATGTTTTACCACAACACTTCCTAAAACAAAAATGTTTAAAAGGATATTCAAAGTCAATTTCCTCAATAAGGCTTTGCAGAAAATGAGGAAACTAGAGATACAAAATTGGCAGAACATCCTATGGGTGATTTTAGATGTTTCCATGTTTTATGGGGAAAAAATACTTTACCTTTAAAATAATTACAAAGAATTACTGGAAACCCAAACTCTGGAATGTTTCCAAATTTAGTTGAACTTCTATGTAATTATTTAGCTAGTCATGAACTTGATGTATTTTTAAAAATCTCTGCATTGTGTAATAAAATACACAATGAATAATTAATGCTCATGGGAAAACATGTTAGACCTTGTGAAAAGAAAATAAATCTTGGGGACCCAAAATCACTAAGCTATAGGGAAAAGTCAAGCTGGGAACTGCTTACGGCAAACCTGCCTTCCATTCTATCCAAAGTCACCCATCTGCTCACCGAGATAAATGCATATCTGAATGCCTCATTTGGAAAGGGAAATCAGCAACTCAAATGAATGAAATCATTCATCTTGATCTACCTATGATCTGGAAGCCCCCTGTTTGGCCTTCTTTTCAAGTTGTCTCACCTTTCTGGACTGAACCAATGTACATCTTACACATAATCATTGATGTCTCATGTCTCCCTGAAATGTATAAAACCAAGCTGTGTGCCGGGCGCGGTGGCTCAAGCCTGTAATCCTAGCACTTTGGGAGGCCGAGGCGGGTGGATCACGAGGTCAAGAGATCAAGACCATCCTGGTCAACATGGTGAAACCCCGTCTCTACTAAAGATACAAAAAATTAGCTGGGCATGGTGGCACGTGCCTGTAATCCCAGCTACTCAGGAGGCTGAGGCAGGAGAATTGCCTGAACCCAGGAGGCGGAGGTTGCGGTGAGCCGAGATCGCGCCATTGCACTCCAGTCTGGGTAACAAGAGCGAAACTCCGTCTCAAAAAAAAAAAAAAAAAAAAAAAAAAGCTGTGCTCCTCTCACCTGGGGCACATGTTGTCGGGACCTCATGAGGATACATCATGGGTGCGTGCATCATCAAACTTGGCAAAATAAACTCCCTAAAAATATCTAAGGCCTGGCTCAGATTTTTGGGGTTTATACATGTAATGTAGGATGTTAATGTTTGTAAAACACACATTATTCTATCTACTATTAAAACTATACTGCCAATTAACCTTAGACTTTCTCAACAAAATAAAAATGTTGATGAGGTATGAATAATATATTTAAATTTAAATAATGTTGCAAGTTTTAATATGCCTACTTTTTATTTTTTTAATATGCCTATTTTGACTACTTTAATGCTGTAAGAAAAAATGAGTAATTAAAACATCAATAAAAGTGTTTACAGGGGGTGGACATGTTTCCTCCAGCCTCAGGATATGGGCGACTTGAAAGGCAACTGCCCATCCTGAGCTTTTATCCCAGCTGTCCTGATGGTGGCTCTAAATGTTTCTCCTTTCTCTATATGAAGACCTCACCCCAAAAAACAAACCCAAATCTTACAATACGTTAGGGCACGCTAAGATGATGAGCAGCCAAAGCCTCAGGCAAGGGATGCTTCTGAAAACAAGACTTGTAGAATATAATGTGTGAAAGTAAAGCCAGTGTTGGAGTTCCTTCCTCTGCACACGGGCAGCAGACAGGAAGCTTTTGCCTCACCTTCCTCACGTGGCCTGCAGTCACGTCTCCCCAGGTCAGACTTGAGGAGAACAAAACTTTGGTCGTCATTGTGGACATGCTACCAGGTGCTCCAAAGCCATGGCCTCTCCTCAGGTGGGTCCTGAGGAGAACAAAGCTCTGCTTCTAATCCTAACCCCATCTCTAGACTTTGACCCTGACCCTAAACCCTGATCCATACCCTGGTCTATAATTCTGACCCTATCTTTGAAACTTTGACCCTGACTTTTATCTTGACCCTGACCTTGACCCCAACTCTAACCATACTTCCGGCCCTGACCCTGACCCAGACCCCAATTCTAACCCTATTATTATCACTACAATCTCTCTCTAATCTTACCCTCTAGTGCTAAACAGCTGTACCAAAAGCACTTTTTGGTTATTTAACTTCTTTTCCTTGAATTCTCTAAGGACATCCTAAAGGAGATGTCATTATGTATTCTGCAGTCCCTGTGAGTGGCATGGCTTCAGATAAAAAGTTCTAATACTTTGCAAGACAGAAGTGTGAAGGGTAGCAGCACTGGGTTGTCAGGAATGCATGTTAGCATTCACGAGAGTCATTGGCGCTGTTCTCCACATATTTTCAGTTCATTTTTTATTAATGCATTCTGAGTGTTCCATCCTACCTACTTAAATTTTTGCATGGCCACATAATTTTTTTTTTTTTTTTTGCCATCGCAGGTGAGAAGAAATAATATGTGACTTTTTCAGGAGTAATATCCAAGAAAGAGTTCTATCCAGTATGCTTTTTGTCTTTTCTAGAGCAATGGGGATATTATTGATGGTACCTCCTTCAGCCTCGATACCTGTGTTAGGACGACACAACACAGAGCGACCACTCGCCTGATCCATGATGAGATGCAAATAAACGAGGAAGAAGATTTTTTGAGCCACTGAAACTTGGAGGTTGTTTGTCACTGTGGTTTAACCAGCCCACACTGACTGACGTAGGGCTGAAGAATGAGTCAGAACTGGGTCTGGACATGTGAAGTGCACTCCTCCAGGCTAAGTAAAGTTCAAGTCTTGTTGCAAAGGTAACAGTGAGCACAATGTGTTATTAGCATGTCATACCTGACATAAGGTATGTCAGGTGAGAATAATGAGAAACTCAACTTTAAAAGACAGTGCTAATTTGGACTGTGGAGAGATTACAATGTCCTACTTAGCATTTGAGACTGTGATGGCTGAACAAACTCATTAAGAACCCTAAATGCATTTAAGAAATGAAGCCTCTGAGGCTTAGGGGTTAAGTTTCCCAAAGTCAAACAGAAGGTTACTGTCACACACGGACCCCAATACTACTGTGAGGCAAGTACTGGGAGTTAAGAAGCTGCCATAAATTTTCCAGGCAAAAAGTGGTAGAGCCAGGCCTTAAACTGAGGTCTGTGGTCACAAAGCTGATGTTTTGTCTACTAGGGCACAGTGTAAAATGATCTATGTTGGATAAGCAAAGTGCTACTTCCTTTCATTTAATAAACCATTGTTAAAAAAAAAAAAAAAAAAAGAACCCTAAATGAAGGCTTGGGATAAATATCCGAGGGTGTCTAATATACCAATTATTCATCCTAGAATGGGCAGAGTTCTTGACCCCATTCTAGGGAGTCTTCCAAAAGAAAAAAGACCTGCATTTCTCCAACAACCCACATCCAAAGACTTTCCTGCACTTCTGAGCTGTGGCTAACACTCCTCACCTTTCATTCTGTCCTCAGCGTTTTGGGGAAACACCTTTAACTCTCTATGACTTACAGGCTAATAAGTGGCCCTTATAATTCCGTCCAGAGATAGAAAAGACTAATGATGAGGGAGTCTGAGCTCACGGCAGCAAGCAGGCATGTGTGCTCAGCAGCCAGGTGGCTCATCTGCTAGATTGCTACATACGATGTTCTGCAATGTTGCTTAACACAACGGGACTCTCTCCCTACTCAGGTTTGATTGCTCACCTACTTCTTTTTCTGCCCTCTTGGGCTCCTAAAATGAAAAGAACTCTAGGGTGATACAGTGAGTCAAAGGAGTGCCAACCGTATCACAGCAAAATAAAGATCCCTAAAAAAATTCCTGGCCTAAGATGACAGCCTTGGTTGGGTTAGTCTGAATGTGCTAACAGTGGACATGGGAGCATTAAAGCGGTCAAAATGTTCACATTAAAGAACTTCTGCACAGACCAAAAGAAAAGAGGGAGGAATGGAGATGGCAGCATGAGTCCCTAAAATAAAAGCAGATGTTTTGCCGGGTGCGGTGGCTCAAACCTGTAATCCCAGCACTTTGGGAGGCTGAGGCGGGTGGATCACGAGGTCGAGAGATCGAGACCATCCTGGTCAACATCATGAAACCCCGTCTCTACTAAAAATACAAAAAATTAGCTGGGCATGGTGGCTCGTGCCTGTAATCCCAGCTACTAAGGAGGCTGAGGAAGGAGAATTGCCTGAACCCAGGAGGCGGAGGTTGCGGTGAGGCGAGATCGCGCCATTGCACTCCAGCCTGGGTAACAACAAGAGCGAAACTCCGCCTCAAAAAAAAAAAAAAAAAAAAAAAAAAAAAGCAGATGTTTTGAGATCAGTTATATTCTTTCCGACAAAAATTAGAGACAGAAACCAAAGTTTAGCCTGAGGCGACAATTAACTGGGCAATAAGCCAGAGGCACATGTGGCATAGACAGATTTAAACATTTTCCCTTATATTAATAGAAATACTAAATTAATATCATATAAATATAAACACTTGGGTCTACAGTAGTTTTAAAGATCTCACAAATGGGTTTGGCTTTTGAAGGTTAGCACTGATGGTCCAGATAATTCATTTTTGTCCAAAAAGAGAAACAGAGGAATTCATTTTGTTCCAGAGAGAGAAGGAGAGGAATTTTTCGGGTCCCTTCAGGAAGGCGTCTGGCTTTGCCTTGCCTTGTATGTTTGAACTATGCATATGGCAGAAGACAGAATTTCACAGATTTAAGGTGTGAAAAGTCACTGGGTGCTTTAAGAAGCCTGGGATTCTTCTTGGAAAAATAAGTTTGTGGAGACAAAATGAGTTGGAGAAGGTTGTTATTGAAGTGAAGCAGAATTGCTTTTAGTAATCTGATTACCCTCACCCTCACCTCCTTAACCTCTAACCCTAAACCCTAACCCTGTGACCCTAACCCTACCCCTACCCCAATTCCTCATCCTACTCTTTAGCCCTGACCCTTGACCCCAACCCCCAAACCCCAACACCAACCCTAAACTTAACCCCTAACCCTACCACTAACCTTAACCCTTTACATCTGCTCAGATTCTCTAGCAAAAGCAGGGACCCTTGGCTCCCAGCTGTGCACCACTGCATCTGGCACAGGACTCCATAGTAGTCCCCAAATAGGCACCTGAATGCCCACTGTGCCAGCCATGCAGTGGAAGCCCGCGCTATATTGTCACCTCCAGAACCAGGGCCCAGCACCTGCATCAGGCTGCTCAGGGCTGAAGTGAGCTGGGACACCCAAGGTCTTCATAAGACCAAGGCTATCTCATGCCTCATGTCACAGAGCGAGACGCAGACCCAGCAGCACTACACGCCCCCTCCTTCCCTCCGCAGCAGCTCGGCAACCTTCCAAGTTGACACTTCCCTGATGACACTCCAAGCACAAAGCACTGGACTTTCACACAGTGAGGCTGCACACATTGTTCTGTGTAGATACCCACTTAGGCCACTGGGAGAAAGGCTGGTAGAGGGACCCTCATGTTGCCCTGTGGTATGCATGCTCTGGTTTATACGACTGCAAGCTATTTATGAGAAACTCAAGCTGAAACACTACTTGTTTCCAACGTTTTTTCGGGAGAGAATTTAAAATGTACGCCCCCAAACAAGCTAGCCACAGAGCACACTGACTACTTCCCCTCTTAAGTCACTCTGAGGGCCTCCGTATCAGTCCTAGAATTGGAAGATTGGTGGAGAAGAACTGGATGTTGAGGGGTACTGGATACTTGCTGGACACCAGCCTCCCCTCACCTAAGCTTACAGACAGCCCAGATCCCGCCTGATAAATCAGACATTTTAACACACACAGCTCGCAATAGCAGTACTTAGAGAGGCAAAACTCTAAGGCAAAGGATTGTCTCAACTCCTTGGTGTCTCAAGGAACTAAAACACTGCCTAGCACAGGTGCACCATCAGCCTTATCACTAAATACTCCTCTATATTTTACACATCTTTGATTGTGGAACTGATGTGATAAACGCAGTGGACTAACAACCTTTGAGATCTCTTCATGGGATCCTATCTGGTGGACCCCCAGATATGCCAAAACAGAGAAGGCATCGTAAACATATGCAGGACAGAGGCCAGATAAAAACTGTTTCTCAGCCTCAAAGTGGCCTGGCAGTCACAGGAACGGCCACCTGGGGTCTGGCCCATACCAGGAGTAAAGCTTTTGGCTTGAGGCACCCCACTGCACCTGCAAAACCAAGTTGTGCCTAACAAAGAAGAATCAGCCAGCCTACTCTCTCTAATGAAAGATTCTCCCCGGGGCCTGACAACTTGGGGGTAACTCCTCCCTCCTTAGGCTCGGTCCCAAGGTACAAGACCGCGTGCACCAGCAGCATGGGTCAGCAAGCCAGCAGAAGCCAGAAAAGGGCAGGCCGGAAGACAAGGAGCCCCTGAATATCAGGAGAGAGGCTGTCTAGGTACCATGGAGCAGTTACATCAGACTGGAACACGTTCCATTTACAGGAGATTAGAAAACCCCAGCCTCACCCTCACTTGGGGCTGACACCCTTTTAGGCCTCAGCCCGTCTGCACCCAGGCACTCATGAAAACAGCATGTTGCTCCACACCACCTCAAGCTGTTTGCTGGCGCTCTTAGGGTTCGAACCAATAATAGAGGCTTGTGCCTAATATCCCAGGTGGTAATCCAAGAGCGATATCTGCGTGACATGCCTCCTCCTCCACCCTCCATATCCAAGCAATCACCAAGGATACAAGCTGGCCAGGCAAGGTAGCTCACACCTATAAGCCCAGTACTTTAGGCAGCTGACACATGTGGATCACCTAAGGTCAGGAGTTCAAGACTGGCCTGGCCAACATTGGAAAAGCCTGTCTCTACTAGAAATGGAAAAACTAGCCAGTGTGGTGGGAGGCGCCTGTAATCCCAGCTACTCAAGAGGCTGAAACAGGAGAATCACTTGAACCTGGAAGGCACAGGCTGCAGTGAGCCGAGATCACACCATTTTACTCCAGCCTGGGCAACAGAGCAAGACTGTCTCAAAAAAAAGAAAAGAATTAGTATAATTTTGTCTCCAGAAGAGGGGTCTTGTCCCAGGCCCCAGCAACAGGATTTTGGATCTCACACGAAATGGAATTTACGGCAAGTCGCACAGTCTAGTGACGTAAAAAGGGTTTCTTAGCCACTACTAAGTGACAGAGCAGGGAGTCCTCAGAAAGCAAAAGGAGGAACGCACCTGTTTTAAAGAAAAAAAAAATCTGAGATGGAGTTTTACTCTTGTCATAACGACATGATCTCGGCTCACTAAAACCTCTGCTTCCTGGGTTTAAGGATTCTCCTGCCTCAACCTCCCAAGTAGGTGGATTACAGGTGTGCACCACCACATCCAGCTAATCTTTTTGTATTTCTTTTCCATTTTATTTTTTTTAATTTAATTTTTAAATTCCATTCCTGTAGAAACTTCCAAAAATTGCCAATGCCGACTATATTTCCAGTCATCATTGTGGGGTATTGGGAAAAGTTTTCAATTAGCCATAATCATACCTCAGATAAACCTCATTGGCTACAATACTGCCACTGTGCAAAGCTATTTTTTTTTTCTTAATTTTTAGTAGAGACTGGGTTTCACCATGTTAGCCATGCTGATGGCCAGACATTAACGTACAAACAAAATTACTTAATATTCGTTTATATAGGTTATTAAGAATAGTGTTGTCTCTTATGAAGGATTATAATCAGTTTGTGTCAGGCTATTTGTATTGCTACTTTTCTTTGTTACTATTGATTTTAACAATAATTTATTAGTGTACTATTACCTTTAAAACTTACTTTTAAATTAAGAATACTTTTGGCTTAAAGTACTGGTATATTTTTATAAGTTTTGGGTCTTTATTTAGTTATTAACTTGTTCCTGCAACCATAAATATTTTATAACCAAAGGTGCTCAATCCCTAAATATATGATCCGACAGATTTAACCTGTGTGTGTGTGTGTGTGTGTGTGTGTGTGAGAGAGAGAGAGAGAGAGAGAGAAAGAGAGAGAGAGAGAGAGTCTCACTATGTCTCCCAGGCTTGAGTACAGTGGTGTGATCATGGCTGGCTCAATGCGGCCTCAAACTCCTGGGCTCAAGCGATCCTCCCACCGCAGCCTCCTGGGTAGCTGGGACCACAGGCACGAGCCACCACACAAGCTAATTTTTATATTTTTTTGTAGGCATGAGGATTTCAATATTTTCCCAGGCTGGTCTTGAACTCCTGATCTCAAGTGATCCTCCCGCCTTGGCCTTCCAGAGTGCTGGGATTACATTCGTGAGCCCTGCACTCTGCCCAGATTTAGCTTTTTCTAAAGCTTTTATTTAAAATAAAGTCATTACGGTTAAGATGCCTCTGATGATTTTGCATTTTAAGTGCAAAGACTATGTTGAGTGAATTTTTCCATCAGTTGTAAAACGTGCATCCATGTTTATCTCATTCCTATGGTTTCCAGTTAATTGGCCCTTCTTCCTTTTTATAAACACACGGGCTAGTGGGCTCCATGTCAGTTTGCATTTCCAGAAGGAGGGCGCTGAACACTCTGCGCTCCGACTTCAAGTGGTGCAGCGGGACGGCCACCAGAGGGCGCGCGGCCTTGGCCAGCGCTGTGAGCGCGAGGGCCCTGCAGTGCCCCGGCCGCCAGCAGAGGGCGCGCTGGAGCAAGGCGGCATAACTGCCTGATGACCAAGCTCATCTAACAATCAGAAGCCCGGCTTTACAGAGGCTGACAACTCCAGATACGACATGTGAAAGGGTCTTGGGGTTACAGTTCTGGAAATTACATGGGAAAGGGTCTTGGTCCATGGAGTAGGTGTGAGGTGGGGGCTTGAACTCATGTAAGTTTAAAGAACGAATTCCAGAAAGATTCCCCCACGCCATGCCTGCGATCTATAAGGTGGCGCCCGGTCAGCAGCCTTTACTTCTATTGAAATGCAGTGTGGAAGTCGAGGGGGAGGTGATCTTAGATGCTTGGGTCTCTCACCAGGTCACCTCCTCCCTGCACACGGTCACTCTCCCACCTGGGCTACTTTCCAGTCTCACTCACAATCGCTCTGAGCAACTGTGGAAAGAGGACAGCTGTGGAGCCTCTCCCTTGTCCAAGTCACTCTGCTGAGAGACCTGATAACTCGTCTCACTGGACCCTGGACCGCCCTGGGAAGAATACTTCTGCCCCTGTATTTCAGACAAAGACTATGAGGTGGTCAGGCACGGTGGCTCACACCTGTAATCCCAGCACTCTGGGAGACTGAGGCAGGTGGATCATGAGGTCAGGAGTTCAAGACCAGCCTGTCCAAGATGGAGAAACCCAGTCTCTACTGAAAACACAAAAATTAGCCGGGCGTGGTGGCGGGCACCGATAATCCCAGCTATTCGGGAGTCTGAGGCAGGAAATTGCTTAAACCCGGTGTCAGGTCTCCATAGGTAAACCTGGAACCTGAAAGTCTGAAGTCCTGCTTACCTCCTGATCGTCTCCCAACCCCTGCCCCCCACGTTCACCATTGTCCCTGAGTGCGGAGCGGAGCTTCCCCAGACAAGCCCCTCACCCAACCCTGCCATCTCAACTGTTCTTATGATAATGTGAATGCCTCTCACCCATCCTGTCATCTTAACTGCTCTTCTGCCTCACCGCACCGCCACTGTAACTGAACTTGGGGTCATGTACACTCCTTGCCCCTACCCACCACTGTAACTGATCTTACTCGGTGACTTTCCACTGCCCGCCCCAAACCTGTAAAACCAACTCCTATCCCACTACCCTTTGCTAACGCTGTTTCGGCCTTAGCCGACCTGCACCCAGGTGAATAAACAGCCACGTTGCCCACACAAAGCCTGTCTGGGGGGTCTCCATTCAAAGCACGAATTTTCAACATTTTGGTACCAAAACCCAGGATGGAGGAACTCCTAGAGGAGACCAAACCCCCATCCCTGCTCTTGTGCTCCTTCCATGAAGAGATCGACCTACCAACCCGACCCCGGTCATCAGACCAGCCCAAACACACACCACTGGCTGTTTTGTAAGCAGTCACACTTTTTTGCTTTCTCGTTCTTTTATCTTTTCCTTTCCACTTCCTCCCCCTTTCAGTTTCATCGTTTTTCCACCACAAACACAAGGAAAATCAGGTAAACCAGGTTCTTCCATGAGGTTTGGGACCCAAAAAACCCTATGTAGGTCATGGATCCTTGTACCCAGTTTCCCCAGGAGTTTGACTATCATGGAGACGTTCACCCTAGTCACTCACCCACCAGGCTCAGGGCCGATATTGGTGGCAGGTCAACATTCAAGACGCTTTTTTTGACTGCTCACCAACGACGAGGTTCAACGCAGGCTCACTGAGGGACACCTGTTGAGCGGCTGGGATGCGTGCCTGTTCTCCTTGTCTCTGCTGTCTTTCCAGAACCATGGGCAATCGTCCATCCTCTATCCCTCCCTCCTCTCCGCTGGCCTGTGTTTAAAGAACCTCAAACCTCTCCAACTGTGCCCTAACCTAAAACCCAAACGTCTCTGTAAACACTGCATTCTCTTTACTGGGCCACTGCATGGTCACAATACAAGTGAAACAATGGCTCCAACTGGCAAAAAAATTGGCACCTTTCACCTCTATTTTATGAAATTAAGACAATTTTCATCACAACATGGGCAAATGGTCTGAAATTCCCTAAGTTCAGGCAATTTTTTTTACACACCAATCCCTCCCTAATCTCTACTCCTTCTCTTTGCTTCCATCTGCCTTTCCTTCCTCTGCGGGTTAGCCAGACTCCTCCCTGTTCATCAACCTTCCGACCTTTCTCCTTCCCGCCTGTGAACCAGGCCCTCATCCAGGACCTAACCCCACCCCAGAGCCTTCCTCCTCTTCCTCTGCCCACAACCCGCCTCCTCATGCCCCTCCTGTCACCTCCCCACCGCCCCACCCGGCTTACAGCTAGTCCTGCGGCTTCGTCCTGCACCCCTGCCCGAAAATCCCCCTTCCAGAGGTGGCTGGAGCCAAAGGCACAGTTAGGGTCACGTTTCTTCCCTTTATCTGACCTTTCCCAAATCGACCACTGGTTAGGCTCCTTTTCTTCAGATCCTCCAATACTCTTCACCCAGTCCATACTCTCACCTGGAGTGACTTAAATGCCATCCTTACTTCCACTCTCACCCCTAAAAAACGCTTTATGTGCATTCTATCACCCAGTCAACCCCAACATTACAAAAAGGTACAAAAATTAAAATCTGGCCCTCAAACACCGCAACAGGAATTAGGCAACCCTACCTTCAAGGTGTTCAATAACAGGGAGAAATCTGCCCGGCTGCACATCTCAGAACTGCAGACGCTGCCTCCTCAGTAAGACAAACCCCAGCCATGCCACCGGCTCACAGAGACTTCAGAGCACCCGGACTGTAGCAGCTCCAGCCGACCCCGCAGACCTTGCTTCACGTGTCGGAAACCTGGCCACTGGGCCAAGGAATGCCCGCAGCCTGGGACTCCTCCTGAGCCCTGCCCCATCTGTGCGGGGCCCCCACAGAAAGTCGACTGTCCGACTCAGGTTGCTGCTCCCAGAGCTCTTGAAGCTCCAACCCTCGGCTTGGCGGCTAAAGACTGATGCTGCCCGACCATCTCAGAAGCCCCCTGGACGTTCACAGATGCCAAACTTAGGGTAAGTCTTACGTGGAGGGCAAGTCCATCTCCTTCTTAATCAGCACGGAGGCACCCACTCCATGCTGCCTTCTTTTCAAGGATCTGTCCCCTTGGCTGCCGTGCTGTTGTGGAAATTGACGGCCAGGCCTCCAGGCCTCTCATAACTCCCCACATGTGGTGTCAATCAGGCCAGCACGCCCTTCCACGTTCTTTCCTAATCATCCCCACCTGTCTGGTTTCCCTGTTAGGCTGGGATATCCTAGGGAAATTGTCTGCCTCCTTGACTGTTCCTGGGCTACAGCTACACTGTTGCAGGAGTGGCCACAGGAAACAGATCTCTTGAACACCGAATATTGGAGGAAGGAGTTTATTCGGCCAGAAGCCAGGTGGCATATTTGCCTAATATCCAAGCTCGCCTAACAAAAGTGTCCCTCTTTATATAGGCTTATACTTTAGATGTTACCTGGAAGAATCTTAGGTTTATAGCTTAACATATGAAAAGGGTCTCAGTCTACCATCTTAGGAATTACATATGAAAAGAGTTTCAGTTTACATTCTAAGGAATTACATATGAAAAGGGCTTCAGTTTACAGTCTTGGGAATGAAAAGGGGAAGTTTACAGTCTTAGGAAAAGGGAAGTTGATCTGAGATGCCTGGGGCTCCCTCGTCAACACCTCATTGCCGCCCTCCTCCCCAAACCCATACCTCCCTCAATAGCTCCCCTTATGTCCCCCAACCTTAAGCCTGGAAGTAAAACACCACCTTCCCATCCGTTGCTACAAGTCACTCACCCCTTCTCATCGCCTTAGAACCTAGCCACCCTTACCCTGCCCATTCCTGTACCCCATCCCACAACAGCTTTTAAAAGTAAAGCCTGTTATCACCTGTCTGTTGAAACATGGCCTTTTAATTCACCTGTCTGCTTCTTCGGCATCTGTACTCAAAGGGGTATCATATATCCCCTTCCGAAGCCCAAATTTCTTCCCATCTTTTATAATCTTTTGCCAGCATACACATGCTCCCCCTGCCAATGGCATCCAGTAAATTTCCCAAACCCCAAAACCCCCTCCACCAAACAACAACTTATCTCCTTCCTGGGTGTGGTTGCTGCTTCACCTCAGGATACCAGGTTTTGCTATTCTAACTGAGCCATTGTATAAACTCACTAAAGAAAACTTATCCAACCCTATTAATCCCAAATCCTTTCTTCACTCCTCCTTTTGCTCCTTAAAAAACAGCTCTAAAAACTACTCCCTCCCTAGCTCTCCCCAACCTGTCTCAACACTTTTTCATTCTATACTGCTAAAGTCCAGGGCTGTGCGGTCAGGATTCTCACACAGGATCCAGGCCCATGGCCTGCAGCCTTTTTATCCAAACAACTTAAGCTCACAGCCCTGGGCAGGCCCTCATGACTATGTGCAACAGCAGCTGCTGCCCTGATACTCTTAGAATCCCTCAAAGTCACAGGCTCTGCCCTACTTACCCTCCTGCTCTCACTGCCTCCAAAGTTTTGTCTTTACACCTCACACACTTACCTTCAGCCCCTCGCCTTCTCCAGCTTTAAGCAGTCGCCCCTACTGCTTAAACCACACCTCAAAATGTCTGTTTCTGTTATTCCTCACTGAGCCGAAATTCACAGCACTCATTTACTTTTACATGCCCTGCTTTTCTTTAAGTTGCCGGTTTACACGTTTCCTCCAGGCAATTACAGCTGACATTTCACTCTTCATCTGGCTCCCGTTCTCTGCTCAAACACAATCTTGTTAATAAAAGTGAGTGGTTGCTTATAGATACCGCACTCTTCCTCACATGCCATGAAAACAAAAGCTCTCCCTCCACACAGTTACCCCACCAAGCCCTGTAACGGCAGCAGCCCTTACTGGTTCCCTTGGCTTTCGGGTCCAAAGCTCCAGAAAAAATGTTGTTAATATGTAAAGCAGCGTGGCCTCATATTTAATGACATCAATTAATGAAGAGACAGAGCCCAAAAGCACACAAATCAGGCAAATGGTTATTCTGGACCTGGGTGGACGGGCTGGATGCTGTCTAACTGGAGTCACGGTTCCTCCCAATCCTTACTCCTTTAATACCCATCTTTCTTCTTCTCCTGTTTGGACCCTGTATCTTCTGTTTAGTCTCCCAATTCGTACAAAACCGCATCCAGGTGACCACAAATCAGCCGATGCTTCTCTGGACGACCCACAGTACCGCGGAGTGCCTCTAAGTCCCCCAGCAGCTTAAGCATTCATAAGGCAGAATGTATTGTCCAGACCTTCCTTATTTGCACACCTGTTCTGTTCCCATTTCCACCCTGTCTCCCCCGCTCAAAAAAAAAAATTTTACGTGCCCCCGCAGTCCCCTGTCAGGCACAAAGTAACCTTAAGAAACTTCATCCTCACCCCCAGAAACCTGTGCTCACCCCCTCTTCTCTAATTCTTTCTCTCTATATAGATAAAGACAGGTATGTCAGGTCTCCATATGCAAGCCTGACATCCTGCCTGCCTGGGCTGATTGTCTCCCACCCCCCAACCTGTGTTCGCCATTGTCCCTGAGTGCCCAACGGAGCTTCCCCAGACAAGCCCCTCACCCAACCCTGCCATCTCAACTGTTCTTATGATAATGTGAATGCCTCTCACCCATCCTGTCATCTTAACTGCTCTTCTGCCTCACCCCAGCCGCCACTGTAACTGAACTTGGGGTCATGTACACTCCTTGCCCCACCCCACCAGTAACTGATCTTACTCTGTGACTTTCCACTGCCGACCCCAAACCTGTAAAACCAACTCCCATCCCACTGCACTTTGCTAACACCCTTTTCACCCATAGCCGACCTGCACCCAGGTGAATAAACAGCCACATTACCCACACAAAGCCTGTCTGGGGGGGTCTCTTCATTCAAAGCACAAATTTTCAACACCTGGGAGGCAGAAGTTGCAGTGAGCCGAGATCGCTTCACTGCACTCCAGCCTGGGCAACAGAGCAGGATTCCATCTCAAAAATAAAAATAAAAGACAAAGATTACGAGGCTAGCGGAGGCTGTGACCAAGCACCTGACCCAAGCTTGTTGGCAGTAGCTGATTTGGAACTAGGTTCTCACGTTCACAGGGTGCGATGACGGCCTCCTGATTACAAGATCCAAAGTGTGACTGGCACTTCCATTAACATGTACAGATGTTTGTCTGCAATCTATGTATGAGCATTTTCATGCATCAAATCTTGCCAGGAGTCTCTCATATTATCTTTTATTATAGTCACAAAATTCTGTGCTCTTCAGTATAAATACTTGCCCTTTTATAATTGAACACTGGGGATGCAAGTGATTTTCCACACAGCCAGCAGCTAAAATATTCCAAATGTGGTTTTCACCATGCGTTGGGATTTACTCGGGGTGGCTGGCAAAATAGAAGGAAAATATTAGGAAAAGTTAGAAATTTATAGTCTCAAACCTTTTGGCAGGCCAAAAGGTTTTAATGAAATGGGCTAAAGGCAACCAGTTCTTTACGCTAAAATTTTAGCGTAAAATTCGTAAAAGTCGTAGGGTGAAAGATAAGGACAATCAAGCTTCCCCAGTGGCCTGTTTACCCACATCCCTTTGTCTCTATTCTAACTGTTCACTCATGTAAACCCTATGCTGAACAGCCCTCTCAGCAGGAGGTCAAAGGGAAATTACACGTGAAGGGTGTTTTCTCTGGGCCCAAAACCAAAAGCTTTTATCATTCAAAACCATTCTTTCAACCATGTTAATTATCTACCAAGTGTGTTAACTTAAAACTTCTGTTATTCAGTCTATACCAAATAAATGTAAGAAGGTACAGGGAGTCACAGCCGGGTTTGCTAAAACTGCCTTCTAAAGAAAGTTAACAAACATCCCCACCCCATTCGAAATCACTGTATTGGTTGTGAGTGCATTCATTCATCTGTGCCTAAGTCAGGGTCTGCAAACCAAACCTCCACAGGTGGTGTGGCTGTTTTATTGTTTGAATTCATGTTGCATGACGTGAGCATGCATCTCTCCCAGCTTCACTCCCACTTGAGAGGCAGCTGGGCTAACAATACCACCAGGAGCAAGTCTCTAAGGAGAAGAAAACACGTGGCAGGATGTGACATTCTAAAGTGCCAGGACTTTTGGGGGACTAAAATTTCTGAAGGTGGCAGTTTGTGTCTCCATCTCCATGGGGTCCAGAATTTGCTGCACAGCAGGAGGTGACAGGGAGCCACTGGATTTTTGGGTGACGTTAATACTGAACGTGTGCCTGCTCTAAGCTCTGAAAGTCACACCCTCCCTGGATTTTTCTTTTTTTTTTTTTTTTGAGATGGAGTCTTGCTGTTGCCCAGGCTGAAGTGCAGTGGTGCAATCTCAGCTCACTGCAACCTCCACCACCTGGGTTCAAATGATTCTCCTGCCTCAACCCCCTGAGTAGCTGGGACTACAGCGACATACCACCACACCAGCTAACTTTTGTATTTTTAGTAGAGATGGGGTTTCACCATGTTGGCCAGGCTGGTCTTGAACTCCTGACCTCATGACACACCCACCTCAGCCTCCCAAAGTGCTGGGATTACAGGTATGAGCCATCATACCAGACCTTTTTTTCTTTTCTTTTTTTTTTTTAAGATAGAGTCTTGCTATGTCACCCAGGCTGGAGTGCAGTGGCATGATCTCAGCTCAGTGCTGCAACCTCTACCTCCTGTGTTCAAGCAATTCTCCTGCCTCAGCCTCCTGAGTAGCTGGGACTATGTGTGCCACTATTCCTGGCTAATTTTTGTATTTTTGGTAGAGACAGGGTTTCACCATGTTGGCCGGGCTGGTCTCAAACTCCTGACCTCAGGTAAACCACCTGCCTCAGCCTCCCAAGGTGCTGGAACTACAGGCTTGAGCCACCATACCTGGCCCTTCCCTGCATCTCAATGTCCACAAATATTATACATCATCTGCTTAACTGTCTAGGATTTTCAACTAATTGTCCAATGTCTAGATGAAGGTGCTTTCAAATATTTATAATAGGTCAGGATGTGGACTAGGATGTTTTATCAATTAATTGGTAGATTCCAAAAATGTAAATCTTTGAATCTGAAATAGGGCTGGAGAACTTAGCAAGGTAATAGCAATTCCACATGAGCCTTTGAAGATCAGTTGTGCCATCTGCCTCACAGGAAGCATTGGCATGTGACATTTCCTTACTAACATGGACTTTAATTTTATTTAGCTACTGTTCTTTTGATTGATGATTTGAAAACAATTTTGTCTTTCGAAAAACCATACTAGCCAGGCACAGTGGCTGATGACTGTAATCCCAGCACTTTCGGAGGCCGAGGAAGGTGAATCACGAAGTCAGGAATTTGAGACCAGCCCGACCAACATGGCAAAACCCCGTCTCTACTACAAATACAAAAATTAGCTGGACGCGGTGGTGGATGCCTGTAATCCCAGCCACTAAGAAGGTTGAGGCAGGAGAATCGCTTGAACCCATGAGGCAGAGGTTGCAGTAAGCCGAGATTGTGCCACTGCACTCCAGCCTGGGTGACAGAGCAAGACTCTGTCTCAAAAAAAACCAAAAAAAAAAAAACAAAACAAAACAAAAAAAAGACTACCCATACTACTGGCCAGGTGCAGGGGCTCACGCTTGTAATTCCAGCACTCTGGGAGGCTAGCAGGAGGACTGCTTGAGACCGGGAATTCAAAACCAGCCTGGGCAACATGGCAGAACCCGTCTCTACAAAAAAAAAAAAAAAAAAAAAAAGAGAAAATGAGCCGGGTGTGGTGGCACACATCTGTACTTCCAGCTACTCGATAGCTTGGGGCGGGAGGATTGCTTGAGCCTGGGAGGTCGAGGCTGCAGTGATCAGTGATTGCACCACTGCACTCCATCCTGGGCAGTGGAGTGAGACCCTGTCTCAAAAAAGAAAAACACCCAAACCCCTCCAAAAGCATAGAACTGCCTTTCCTGTTAGATACCTCCACTGCTGTACATATTGCTCAGTTGTGATGACACGTCCCTCGTGTTGCGTTTTGGATTCCCTGAGGTGCGGCCTATGGTGTAGCCCCGGACTCAGGAAACCCCTGAAGAAGGGAAGCACACCAGCTGCTGTAGCTGCATTGCCTGTCCACACGGGGTTTCCAGCCAGACAGGTGAGCACCTGCAGCGATGCCCTCCCATCCACACCTGTCATCCTTCCTGCCCTGATTCCAGGTGAGGGCAGAGGGCCTGGGAATTACAGATAAGTCATCTTTTTTTTTTGGAGATGGAGTTTCGCTCCTGTCACCTAGGCGGGAGTACAATGGTGTGACCTCGGCTTACTGCAACCTCCACCTCTCAGGTTCAAGTGATTCTCCTGCCTCAGCCTCCCAAGTAGCTGGGATCACAGATATGTACCACCACGCCCAGCTAATTTGGTATTTTTTGGGGGGGGTTTCTCCACGTTGGTCAGGCTGGTCTTGAACTCCTGACCTCAGGTGCTCCGCCCATCTGGGCCTCCCAAAGTGCTGGGATTACAGGTGTGAGCCACCACACCTGGCTACAATCAACTTTTTTGGACCTAATCAAAAGCTTGCAGGGAACAGAGGAACACTTGATTAATATAATCCAGTTGAGGCTGGGCGCGGTGGCTCATGTCTGGAATTCCCACACTTTGGGGGGCCGAGGCAGGCAGATCACAAGGTCAGGAGATTGAGACCAGCCTGACCAACACGGTGAAACCCTGTCTCTACTAAAAATACAAAAATTAGCCAGGCGTGGTGCCACATGCCTATAATCCCAGCTACTCAGGAGGCTGAGGCAGGAGAATCACTTGAAAACCTGGGAGGTGGAGGTTGGGGTGAGCCAAGATCACGCCACTGCCTAGGCAACACAGCGAGACTCCATCAAAAAAAAAAAAAAAAAGATAATCCGGTTGGATCTCAGAACAAACAGCTTTGTGGCATTTTAACTCATCCTGGTCCCTCTCCCACCGCCTAGACTGTGGTGGCCTGAGGGAAACAGACCACACACCCAGCACAGGTTCCAAGAAGGGGCCTTATTTGCAACTGCAGACAGGGGTATGCTCGAGGGCTGGCCTTGATCTCACCTGAGTGGACATTCTCCCAGTGCTGAGGTGCTACCTGGAGGACATTTGTAGGAAACTGTTTACAACAAATTTGTTAGTCTCTGCTGCCTGGGGCCACGAGAGCAGATGAGGCAAAAAAACAGAGGAGCCAAACAGCATAGGAGGAAAGGCCAGGGAATAAAACGCTCTGGGAAATGAAGGCTTGGAACCTACAAGACCAGAGTGGTGCAGGAGCTTGGAAGAGGCTGGCGAGGGCCCTGCACTCACTTCGGGCTGGCCTTCCAGCTCTGCACAAGCAGGACATGAAAGTGAAGGCAGAGAAAACCTGTTTCACAATGGAAGGGCTGACCCCACAGGCACACAGACCCCTTCTACAAACTTGGGAGGGTGTTGTGGGCTTTTGTTGTTGTTGTTGTTGTTGTTGTTGTTTTGGTTCCAGATGTTTAAAGACATTCATGTCCTATCACTAGCTGACCACCAGGCTAAAAGAACAGGAGGAGATGGCCACTCATCACAGTCAGAAAAGTCATTAAATAACCACTGCAACAAACAGCAAGAACACACCCTGGGGAGGAGGGAGACTCCTATTTCCAGAGTGGCCACATTATAATATTCTAAACACACAGTTTAAAACAAAATAAAACAGGTAGGGCGTGGTGGCTCACGCCTGTGATCTCAGCACTTTGGGAGGCTGAGGCAGGCAGCTCACCTGAGGTCAGGAGTTCGAGACCAGCCTGGCCAACATGGCGAAACCGTTGAAGTATTTCAGTTCAAGATTAAATCAACATTAAGACAAAAGTATGCCAAATTGCAGGATCTTTATTGCCGGCGGCCAAGGAGGACTCTCGTCTCTCCAACCCGTGGCTTCGAAAGGAGGGTGTCAAGACATTTTTATACCCATAAAACCACCTTGGGAGTGGGGGTGAGGAGCGGGGATGGGGATGAAGGGCTTCAGACATTCCGAGGGCTAGTGGATTCTGTAAATCACCTCCTGGAAGGACACGAGGGTGGGGGGCTCTGGACATTCCAAGGGCCAGGGGACTTCTGTCACTCCAATTGTTACTTAAGTGGTTTACAGAAGTCAAGATAAGTGTTAGTTTATACATTGTGAATTACAGACCTTAGTTACTTATTACAAGTCGCAGAAGACAAGATGACATGGGTTAGGACTGCTTGCCTGTCACATTAGGGTCACAGAAAGCAGTTACTGATAAGCAAAAGGTAAGCAGCTTTACACAGTGGTCATTTTTCAGAGCAAGCTAACTATTCTTATTTACAGAAGCCAAGGCCAGTAGTTGTTGTGGGAGAATGGGGCAGCCATTACAACTTAATTTTGGAAAACAGCCTTTTCTTGTATAAGATGGCATTGCTCAGGTTCTAACTCTAGGCCAGCTATAGCACACCCTGTCTCTACTAAAAGTACAAAACTTGTCCAGGTGTGGTGGCGCATGCCTGTGATCCCAGCACTCAGAAGACTAAAGAAGGAGAAGTGTTTAAACCCAAGAGGCGGAGGTTGCAGTGAACAAAGATTGCACCACTGCACTCCAGCCTGGGTGACAGAGTGAGACTCTGACTCAAAAAAAAAAAAAAAACAACAAAACAAAGAAAAAAGGTCAATTAAAGTTATTCAGCTGGGCCAGGCACAGTGGCTTACATCTATAATCCCAGCACTTTGAGAGGCTAAGGTGGGTGGGTCATCTGAGATCAGGAGTTCAAGACCAGCCTGGCCAACATGATGAAACCCCATCTGTACTAAAAATACAAAAAATTAGTTGGGTGTGGTAGCACACCTGTAATTCCAGCTACTTGGGAGGCTGAGGCAGGAGAATCACTTGAACCCAAGAGACAGTGGTTGCACTGAGCCAAGATCATGCCACTGTACACTGCAATCCAGCTTGAGTGACAGAGTGAGATTCTGTCTCAAAAAATAAAATAAATAAAAATAATAAAAATGAAAATACAAAAATTAGCCAAGTGTTGTGGTACACACCTGTAATTCCAGCTACTGGGGAGGCTCAGACAGGAGAATTGCTTGAACTCAGGAAGTGGAGGTTGCAGTGAGCTGAGATCGAACCACTGCACTCCAGCCTGGGCAACAGAGCCAGACTCTGTCTCAAAAAAAAAAGAGAGAGAAAAAGATGATTTAGCCTGAATGGGCTCAGGGACTCACGCCTGTAATCCCAGCACTTTGGGAGGCCAAGGCGGAAGGATTGCTTGAGCCCAGGCATTCTAGACCAGCCTAGGCAACATGGTGAGACCCTATTTCTAAAAAAAAAAAAAAAAAATGTAAAAACAAGCCAGATGTGGTAATGTATGCCTGTAGTCCCAGCTACTTGGAAGGCAGAGATGATTGGAGCCCAGGAGTTCAAGTCCTGGGCAAGATAGCAAGACCCTAATCACTAAAAGAAAAAAAAAATTTAATGGCAAAAAAAAAAAAAAGACAGTGACAGCCAGGTGCAGTGGCTCATGCCTGTAATCTTTGGGAGGCTGAGACGGGTGGATCAGGAGGTCCAGAGATCGAGACCATCCTGGTCAACATGGTGAAACCCCATCTCTACTAAAAATACAAAAATTAGCTGGGCATGGTGGCGCACACCTGTAGTCCCAGCTATTCGGGAGGCTGAGGCAGGAGAATTGCTTGAACCCAGGAGACGGAGGTTGTGGTAAGCCAAGATTGCACCATTGCACTCCAGCCTGGGTAACAAGAGTGAAACTCCATCTCAAAAAAAAAAAGAAAAAAAAGAAGAGTGTGAGAAGGAACTGAAAAAGGAAGACATAACCTAGGCAACCCTAAACAAAATGACGGAGGGCCTTCCTTATCAGTAATTACACTGACTATAAATACATTAAACACTCCAGCTGAAAGTCAGAGATTTGTTAAATGCCTTAATTCAATAAAAGATTAACATATGCTGGAAAAAAAAACACAAAAAATAAAAAGTCAGAGATCTGGCTGGGCATGGTGGCATACACCTATAATCCCAGCAGTTTGGGAGACCACAAAGGGTGGATCACTTGAGCTAAGGAGTTCAAGACCAGCCTGGGTAACATGGCAAAACCCTGTTTCTAAAAAAAAAAAAAAAAAAAAAAAAAAAAAAAAAAAAAAACCATAAATAAACACTAGCTGAATGTGGTGGCCAGTCCTAGCCACTCGGGAGGCTGAGGTGGGAAGATGTCTTGGCTGGGAGTCCAAGGCTGCAGGGAGCTGAGATCACCGTCCTCCAGCCTGGGTGACAAAGTGAGCCTCTGTCTCGAAAAAATCAGAGACTGGATGATACATAAAAAACACGGCCCAATTTTATGTGAGGTATAAGAGACTTACTTTACAGCCAGAAACGTAAATAGGTTGAAAGTACAAGATTGGAAAAAAAAATATTCCATGCAAACAGTAACGAAAAGAGAGCCAGAATAGCTATATTAATATCAGACAAAATGGACATCAAGACAAAAATTGTTGAGACAAAACTCATATGTATCATTCTATGATGATGAAAGGGTCAATCTATCAAAAAGATACAGCAATTATAAAGGTAAATGTAGTAAACCACAAAACTCCAAAATACATAAAGCAAAAATGGACAGAACGTTACAACATGAACTTCCAAAACACACGAATGCACTAACTGTGTTCAATCAGTAAAAACATACAAAAGCAATTTTGTTTTCATTCTTTTCACTTATCCGCTTTTTTCTTTTTTTCATTTTTTTCCTATAGTTTTGAGCAAAACAAAAACAATTTTTTTTTTTTTTTTTTTTTTGAGACAGAGTCTCATGTCTCCCGGGCTGTAGCACAGTCAGCTCACTGCAACCTCCGACTCCCGGGTTCATGTGATTCTCCCACCTCAGCCTCCTGAGTAGCTGGGATTACAGGCATTCGTCACCAGGCCAGGCTAATTTTTGTATTTTTATAAAGATGGGATTTCTCCATGTTGATCAGGTTGGTCTCCAACTCCTGGCCTCAAGTGATCTGCCCACCTTGGCCTCCCAAAGTGCTGGGATTACAAGTGTGAACCATCACATCTGGCCAATTTTTTTTTTTTTTTTTTAGTCAGAGTCTCACTTTCTCACTCAGACTGGAGTGGAATGGCACCATCTTGGCTCACTGGAGTCTCTGCCTCCCAGGTTCAACTGATTCTCTGCCTCGGCCTTCTGAGCATCTGGGATTAGAGGCATGCACCACTACACCCAGCTAATTTTTGTATTTTAAGTAGAGATGGGTTTTCACCATGTTGGCTGGGCTGCTCTCCAACTCCTGACCTCAGGTGATCTGCCCACCTCAGCCTCCCAAAGTGCTGGGATTACAGGTGTGAACCATCTTGCACAGCACACACCCCCCCCCCAAATTTTTTTAATTAGAAAAAGAATCCAGGCACAGTGGCTCATGCCTGTAATCCCAGCACTTTGGGAAGCCAAGGTGGGCAGATCACCTGAGGTTAGTAGTTTGAGACCAGCCTGGCCAACATGGAGAAACCCCGTCTTTAGTAAAAAATACAAAATCAGCCAGGCATGTTAGTGGGTGCCTGTAGTCCCAGCTACTCAGGAGGCAGAGGCAGGAGAACTGCTTGAACTCAGGAGGCAGAGGTTGTGGTAAGCCAAGATCACACCATTGCACTCCAGTCTGGGCAACAAGAGCAAAACTCCATCTCAAAAATAAATACATAAATTAGAAAAAGAAAAAGAGAAGGCAGACACCAAGGACCACATATTGCATGATTCTGTTTATATGAAACATTGAGAACAGGCAAATCTACAGACAGAAAATAGGATAGTGGCGGTTGCCAGGGGCTGGGGGAGGAGTGACAGCTAATGGGTACAAAAGTTCTTTGTTTCCTTTCCTTTCCTTTTTTTGAAACAGGGTCTCACTCTGTCACCCCAGCCTGGGGTAGGCACAATCTTGGCTCACTGAAACCTCTAACTCCTGAGTTCAAGTGATGCTCCTACCTCAGCCTCCCCAGTAGCTGGGACTGCAGGTGCACACCACCAGGCCTGGCTAATTTTTTTTTTCTTTGAGATGGAGTTTCACTCTTGTTGCCCAGGATGGACTGCAATGATACAATCTCAGCTCACCACAACCTCCGCCTCCCAGGCTCAAGCAGTTCTCCTGCCTCAGCCTCCCAAGTAGCTGGAGTTACAGGCACCTGCAACCATGCCAGGCTAATTTTGTATTTTTAGTGGAAACGGTTTCACCATATTGGTCAGGCTGGTCTGGAACTCCTTGTCTCAAGTGATCTGCTCTCCTAGGCCTCCTAAAATGCTAGAATTACAGGCATGAGCCACCATGCCCAGCCATTTCTGTGTCACCCCCCCAGGCCAGCCTCTGCATGTTTGGGCTTGATGAGACTGTGGCTGTCCAGCTGGCTGCCTGTCAGCTTTAGTCTCTGTGTCTCCTCGATTCTTCTCAACTGCTCATAATTTTATTTTATTTTCTTTCTTTTGTTTTTTTCTTGAGATGGAGTTTTGCTCTGTCACCCAGGCTGAAGTGCAATGACATGATCTCAGCTCATTGCAACCTCTGCCTCCCATGTTGGAGCAATTTTCCTGCCTCAGCCTCCCAAGTAGCTGGGACTACAGACACGTGCCACCATGCCGGGCTAAGTTTTGTATTTTTAGTAAGATAGGGTTTCATCATGTTGGTCAGGCTGGTCTCAAACTCCTGACCTCAGGTGATCCACCCACCTTGACCTCCCAAAGTGCTGCGATTACAGGCATAAGTCACAGTGCCCGGCCTCAGTTTTTAAACTCAGCCTGAGTGGGCTTCTCTCACTAGCAGCTAAGAGTTCTGACCCCTACAGCCTTCTGCCACCCAGCAGGAGGTGTTTGGATGTTTCTGGATCTAAAATCCAAGTGTCTAAGCCTACCATTAATTCCAAGTGCAGATGGTAACACAATTTTTTGACTTTACAATGGCACAAAAATGATCACATTCAATAGAAACTCTGCTTCCAGTACCGATACAATCTGTCTGTTTTTCACTGTTAGCATAGTATTCAATAAATTGCATGATGGCCAGGCACAGTGGCTCATGCCCTTAATCCCAGTACTTCAGAAGCCTGAGGTGGGAGGATCGCTGGAACCCAGGAGTTTGAGACCAGCCTGGGAACATAGTGACACCCTGTCTCTATAGAAAAGATAAAAATTAGCCACACAAAAGTGTGTGCACCTGTAGTCCCATCTACTTGGGAGGCTGAGGCAGGAGGGATCACTTGAGCCCAGGAGATTGAGGCTGCAGTGAACTATAGTTATGCCACTGCGCCCCAGCCTGGGTAACATAGCAGGACCTCATCTCTTAAAAAATTTAAAAAATTTTGGCTTATGCCTGTAATCCCAGCACTTTGGGAGGCTGAGGTGGCTGGATCACGACGAGGTCAGGAGTTCAAGACCAGCATGACCAACACGGTGAAACCCCATCTCTACAAAAAATACAAAAATTAGCTGGGTGTAGTGGCATGCACCTGTAATATCCCAACTCCGGAGGCTAAGGGAGGAGAATTGCTTAGAACCTGGGAGGTGGAAGTAGCAGTGAGCCGAGATTGCACCATTGTACTCTAGCCTGGGAGACAGAGAAAGACTCGGTCTCATAATAAATAAATAAATAAATAAATAAATAAAAATTTAAAAGTAGGTAAACTATTGCTTCACGAGGACAGCATTTCTGTTTGGGATGATGAGAAAGTATAGAAACAGATGGTAGTGATTGTTGCACAATATTGTGAAGCTACCAAATGCCATTGAATTGTACACTTATAGGGGGTACATTTATCCAAGTTTATTACCTATTTCTACAAACATTCATGAAGGCTGGACCTCTGAAGTGTCAAAGTCATGATCCAAGGTGGGGAAGGGTGAGTGGGTTTTGTTCTCCTTTTAGTACTGCTCGGTTTGTTCTCCTTTTAGTACTGCTCCCAACCTAACGTCAGCTGGGCTCACATCCAATGCTTGGTAGGATAGGCGTATTACGTGCATTTGCGGGATGAGTATGGTGGCTCACACATGTAATCCCTACACTTTGGGAGGCTGAGGTGGGCAGATTGCCTAAGCTCAGGAGCTCAAGACCAGCCTCGGCAACATGGTGAAACCCCATCTCTACTAAAAATACAAAAATTAGCTAGGTGTGGTAGGGTGCCTGTAGTCCCAGCTACCTGGTAGGCTGAGGCAGGAGAATCGCTTGAACCTGGGAGGCAGAGGTTGCAGGCAGTGAGCCAAGATGGAATCACTGCACTGCAGCCTGGGCAACAGAGCCAGACTCCACCTCCAAAAATAAAAATAAAAATAAATAGGACAGGTACAGTAGCTCATGCCTGTAATCCCAGCACTTTAGGAGACTGATATAGGCAGACTACCTGAGGTCAAAAGGTCATGACCAGCCTGGCCAACATGGTGAAACCCAATCTCTACTAAAAATACAAAATTTACCCAGTGCTCATGCCTGTAATGCCAGCCACTCTGGAGGCTGAGGCAGGAGAATCACTGGAACCTGATAGGCAGAGGTTGCAGTGAGCCAATACTGCACTACTGCACTCCAGCCTGGATGACAGTGTGAGACTCTGTCTCAAAAAATAAATGAATGCATTTTCAACTTAGGATATTTTCACTTTTTTTTTTTTTTCTTTTCAGAGACAGGATCTCTCTGTGTTGCCCAGGCTGGTCTTGAACTCCTGGGATCAAGCAATCTTTCGACATTGACCTCCCAAAGTGCTGGGATTACAGACATGAGCTACTGCATTTGGCTGCTATTACCAAATTATAATAGATTTATGGGGACATGTCCCCGTCATGAGTCAAGGAGCATCTCTAATCATGCTGAAAATGGGGGTGGCTTGTGTGAGGATATGGGGGAGTGTCAAAACACAATGGAACCAGGGCCTGCAGGGGGACACCATAGCCTGCCTCTGGCTCAAACTCAGGGCTCCCTCCTCTTTGTCTCCTGCTGCAGGACAGATGTCAGGCTTGCAGCTCTGCAAATCCACGTTGTCTGCACTGCAGGACTTCAAATCCACAGCTGGGGGTTGTGGATGATGTTGGAGCAGGAGCAGGGCAGAAGGGACACATCAGGGGTTGCACCTGTAGCCACAATGGCAGAGCAAGTTCGTTTTCTTTTTCTTTCTTTCTTTCTTTTTTTTTTTTTTTTGAGATGAAGTTTCGCTCTTGTTGCCCAGGCTGGAGTGCAATGGCATGACCTCAGCTCACTGCAATTTCAGCATCCCATATTCAAGTGATTCTCCTGCATCACCCTCCTGAGTAACCGGGATTACAGGCATGCATTAGCAAGCCTGACTAATTTTGTATTTTTAGTAGAGATGTTTTCACCATGTTGGCCAGCTGGTCTCAAATGGTCCTGACCTCAAATGGTCCACCTGCCTCCACCTCCCAAACTGCTGGAATTACAGGTATGAGCCACCGCACCGGGCCCTAGTTTCTCCGCCCTGCCTGCTGGCTCTGTACAGCCTCAGCTTCTCTTCCCCCAACCCCTAGGTGATAGTGAGCAACCCCCACTCCCTGAGGTTCTAGGCCACCTCCCATGAGAGCCGTTACAAGTTACATGGGAACACCAGATACAATCTGGTGAGCTATGTCCCCACCAAACCTCGCCGCATGTCCCCCGAGAGCTCCCTCTTTCTTCTTCCCTTACCAGCTTAAAGAGCTGAGGAATTTCCAGACAACATAGCCCCTAGCCCTGCCCTGTGGTGGGAAGATGATCAGGCAGCCATCACCTACACACCTTACTTCATTAAAGTGTCACACAGGTCAGGCATGTGTGAGCCTGTAACCCCAGCACTTTGGGAGGCTGAGGCAGGTGGATCACAAGGTCAAGAGTTTGGGACCCACCTGACCAACATGGAGAAACCCCGTCACTACTAAAACTTTGTTGGGAACCCAGGCTAAGCTGATGCAATTGAAACAAGAAGTTGCATCAGCCCTCCCCGCCAAAGGCAAGTTGCATCAGCCCTCCCCGCCAAAAGTATGCCCCGGGCGTGGTGGCGGGCCACCAATAAAGGACCTGATCACGCACAGAACATGCATGGCTGCACCAATGGGGTAGCTGATCATGAGCTAAACACTCGTCTCCTAGCCTATCAGAACTACTTCCCCTTTCCCCTCTCTACCCTCCCCCCTCCCTATATAAGGAACCCATTTTGAAATAAACTTTGCAGCTTGATCAGAACTTTTGTCTTGCTGCCATTCTTCGCGCCTCTTGTCCCATCCCTTCTCATCCACGATAGGCTTGCCCGGGTTCCTGTCTGTTGCTCTGCAGGCCGGAGCAAGTGGCGCCCAGACGTGGGGCTCGATGCCGGCCTCCGTGGACCGCCGTCCCCATTAACCGCCGGCCCCGTTAACTGGTTCCCCGCACGGAGCACCGCGGACCACCCGACCGCGAGCCGACTCCTGGAAGTTCGTTCTTCGACGGCGGCATTACTCAGGTAAGACCCAATCATGGGACAAGCATCTTCACACAGTGAAAATGATCTCTTTATAAGTCAGTTAAAGGAATCTCTCAAGGTGCGCAGAATTCGGGTTCGCAAGAAAGACCTTGTCTCCTTTTTTAGTTTCATTTTTAAAACATGTCCATGGTTCCCCCAGGAAGGGTCTATTGACTCTCGTGTTTGGGGACGTGTTGGTGATTGTCTGAACGACTATTACCGTGTTTTTGGTCCTGAGACTATTCCGATCACCACTTTTAATTATTATAATTTAATAAGGGACGTCCTTACTAATCAGGGCGACTCCCCTGACATTCAACGCCTCTGCAAGGAGGGTCACAAAATTCTTATTAGCCACTCCCGACCTCCATCTAGACAAGCCCCTGTAACAATTACCACCTCTGAAAAGGCCTCCTCTCGCCCTCCCTCTAGGGCCCCTTCTACCTGCCCCTCGGTTGCAATTGACATTGGTTCAGATGATACAGGGCAGTCTTCACTGTACCCCAACCTTGCAACCCTTACGGACCCCCCCATTCAAAGTCCTCATTCTCGGGCGCATACTCCGCCCCAACATTTGCCCTTGCTTGCTAATTCTAAAACCTTGCATAACTCGGGTAGTCAGGATAATCAACTAAATCCCGCCGATCAAGCAGATCTGGAAGAGGCAGCTGCCCAATATAACAACCCTGATTGGCCCCAACTAACTAACACCCCGGCATTGCCACCTTTCCGGCCGCCGCCCTATGTTCCTACAGCAGTGCCCCCAGTGGCAGTCGCGGCTCCGGTCTTGCATGCCCCCACACCAGATGCTTTCGCCCCCTCCACAGCTCAAAATCTATCCAATAAAACCTCCATTCAAGAAGCTGTAGTCATCCTCAGAGAAATTAAAACCCTAGCTTCAGTATTGTCCAATTTGGCCCTTCTACCTCCCGCGGGAGTTATGGCTTTTCCCGTTACTAGAAGTCAGGGACAGGTTAGCTCCAATACCACGGGCCGAGCATCTCCTCACCCTGACACGCACACCATCCCTGAGGAGGAGGAAGCAGACTCCGGAGGATCTGACTCAGAGGATGAGGACGGTGAAAGCTCAGAGCCCACCGAGCCTACATACACCCATACCTATAAGCGGCTAAATTTAAAGACAATAGAAAAAATTAAATCTGCTGTTGCTAATTATGGTCCTACCGCCCCGTTTACCGTGGCCCTAGTAGAAAATCTCTGTGAAAGATGGCTTACTCCTAGTGATTGGTTTTTCCTGTCCCGCGCTGCGCTCAGTGGAGGTGATTTTGTCCTTTGGAAGTCTGAATACGAGGAGACCGCTAAACACTTTGCAGAGCGCAACGCGCGCAAAGCCTCCTCCAAAGGGTGGACCCTTAAAAAATTCCTTGGCTCCAGCCCTTACCAAAGCAACGAAAAACAGGCCCAATTCCCCCCAGGGCTTTTAACCCAGATTCAGTCCGCAGGCCTAAAAGCCTGGAAGCGACTCCCCCAGAAAGGAGCGGCCACTACTTCCCTTGCAAAAATCAGACAAGGCCCAGATGAGTCATACAGTGATTTTGTAAGCCGTCTCCAGGAGGCGGCAGATCGCCTTTTTGGCTCCGGGGAAAGTGAGAGCTCCTTTGTAAAGCACCTAGCCTATGAAAACGCTAACCCCGCTTGCCAAAGTGCAATTCGGCCTTTTAGGCAGAAGGAGCTCTGCGATTATGTTCGCCTCTGCTCTGGTATTGGCTCTGCCCATGCTGTTGGCCTAGCCATAGGAGCTGCCCTCCAAAATCTTGCCCCCGCACAACTGCCTGGAGCCCAGGCCCGCCTTTGCTATAATTGTCACCAACCCGGCCATCTTTCAAGGAACTGCCCCCAAAAAATACAACCGCCTGCCCAACTGCCAACTCAACCTAATGCCCCACAAGCCAGCATTATAAAAAATTTAGGTCCCACAACAAAATGTCCCCGCTGCAAAAAAGGATTTCACTGGGCTTCAGAATGCCGTTCTCGATTAAACATTAATGGACAACCCATTATTAGGCAGGGAAACTTGAACAGGGGCCAGCCCCAGGGCCCCACTACCGGGATGAACTCCGGGGCTTCACAGTTCACCCCCCAATACCGCCAGCCAACCCCTGCCCTCCCAGTAATCAACCACGCCGCTACGTCGCAGACCTTTGGCGAGCCACAGCGGGCAGCGCAGGACTGGACCTCTGTACCACCTCCGACACAATACTAACCACCCAAAATAGCCCTCTGACACTTCCAGTTGGAATATATGGACCCTTACCACCCCAGACATTCGGCCTCATATTAGGCAGAGCCAGCTCTACCCTCCAAGGGATCCAAGTTCTGCCCGGCATATTGGACAATGATTTTGAGGGAGAAATCCATATTATTCTCTCTACGACAAAAGATTTAGTCACCATCCCAAAGGACACCAGACTAGCTCAAATAGTCATCCTCCCCCTCCAACAAATTAACTCCAATTTCCATAAGCCCTCCCGCGGGGCTAGTGCCCCTGGGTCTTCTGATGTCTACTGGGTTCAACAAATTTCTCAACAGCGGCCTACCCTGAAACTTAAATTAAATGGTAAGCCCTTTTCTGGCATTCTTGATACAGGGGCCGATGCCACCGTTATATCTTACACTCACTGGCCGAGAAACTGGCCGTTAACAACCGTTGCTACTCACCTGCGCGGTATTGGCCAGGCCACCAACCCCCAACAAAGTGCTCAAATGCTTAAGTGGGAAGACTCTGAAGGCAACAATGGTCACATTACCCCTTATGTCCTCCCCAATCTGCCAGTCAATCTCTGGGGAAGGGACATCCTCTCTCAAATGAAACTTGTCATGTGCAGTCCCAACGATACTGTCATGACCCAAATGTTAAGCCAGGGGTATCTCCCCGGCCAAGGGTTGGGAAAAAATAATCAAGGAATCACCCAGCCCATTACTATCACCCCCAAAAAAGACAAAACAGGCCTGGGATTCCACCAAAACTTACCGTAGCGGCCATTGACATTCCTGTACCCCACGCTGATAAAATTTCCTGGAAAATTACAGACCCTGTGTGGGTTGATCAGTGGCCACTTACATATGAAAAAACCCTCGCTGCCATTGCGTTAGTACAGGAACAGCTCGCAGCAGGACATGTTGAACCTACAAATTCTCCATGGAACACTCCTATATTTATCATTAAGAAAAAATCAGGTAGCTGGCGCCTTTTACAGGATCTAAGAGCCGTTAATAAGGTAATGGTCCCCATGGGAGCCCTTCAGCCTGGTCTTCCCTCTCCTGTAGCCATTCCCCTAAACTATCACAAAATTGTTATTGACCTTAAGGATTGTTTCTTTACCATCCCCTTACACCCTGAAGACAGACCTTACTTTGCTTTTAGCGTCCCTCAAATCAACTTCCAGAGTCCTATGCCTCGTTATCAGTGGAAGGTTCTGCCACAGGGCATGGCCAACAGTCCCACACTGTGCCAAAAATGTGTTGCTGCCGCCATTGCCCCAGCAAGATCCCAGTGGCCAGAGGCCTATATCCTCCATTATATGGATGACATCCTTCTTGCTTGTAACAGCGCCGAAGCAGCCAAGGCCTGCTATGCTCACATTATATCCTGTCTTACTTCATATGGACTAAAAATTGCTCCAGACAAGGTACAAGTGTCTGAGCCATTTTCTTATTTGGGATTTGAGTTACACCATCAGCAAGTATTTACTCCCCGAGTCTGCTTAAAAACTAATCACTTAAAAACCCTTAACGATTTCCAAAAATTACTAGGGGACATTCAGTGGCTTCGACCCTATTTAAAATTGCCCACCAGTGCCCTTGTTCCCCTTAACAATATTCTAAAGGGCGATCCAAATCCTTTATCGGCTCGAGCGCTAACCCCAGAAGCAGAGCAATCCCTAGCCCTCATCAACAAGGCCATCCAAAATCAAAGTGTTCAACAAATTTCATATAACCTTCCCCTAGTACTCCTCTTGCTCCCAACTCCCCATACACCCACCGCGGTGTTTTGGCAACCAAACAGTGCAGACCCTACTAAATACGGAAGCCCCCTCCTTTGGCTCCATCTACCTGCCTCCCCATCAAAAGTCTTACTCACCTACCCTTCGCTCCTCGCCATGTTAATTATTAAGGGTCGGTACACTGGCCGCCAACTGTTTGGCAGGGACCCCCACGCTATAATCATTCCATACACCCAGGATCAATTAACCTGGCTCCTGCAAACCTCTGACGAATGGGCCATTGCATTATCCTCCTTCACAGGAGACATAGACAATCATTACCCCAGTGACCCTGTTATCCAATTTGCCAAGCTTCACCAGTTCATATTCCCCAAGATCACAAAATCTGCCCCAATTCCTCAAGCCACGCTAGTTTTCACTGATGGATCCTCAAACGGAATTGCTGCATACGTTATTGATAATCAACCCATCTCAATAAAATCCCCCTACCTGTCAGCTCAACTTGTTGAGCTCTATGCTATTCTCCAGGTGTTCACAGTTCTAGCCCACCAACCGTTTAACTTGTACACTGACAGTGCGTATATTGCTCAATCAGTCCCTCTTTTGGAGACAGTCCCCTTTATCAAATCCTCAACCAATGCTACCCCCTTATTTTCTAAACTACAACAGCTAATTTTAAACAGACAACACCCTTTCTTTATCGGGCATCTTCGAGCCCATCTAAATCTTCCAGGACCCCTAGCTAAAGGCAATGCCTTAGCCGATGCTGCCACACAGGTTTTTCCCATTCTGAGTGACTCAATACATGACGCTACCCAGGCTCACACCCTACATCACCTCAACGCACACACCCTTCGCCTACTCTATAAAATCACCAGAGAACAGGCTAGAGATATTGTAAAAGCCTGCAAACAGTGTGTCATAGCCACCCCTGTACCCCGTCTAGGGGTAAACCCTCGTGGTTTAGTCCCCAATGCCATTTGGCAAATGGATGTCACACATTTTGCCCCTTTTGGAAAACAAAAATTTGTTCATGTTACTGTTGACACCTTCAGCGGTTTCATCTTAGCCACCCCTCAAACAGGTGAAGCATCAAAAAATGTTATATCTCATGTTATCCACTGTCTTGCTACCATAGGAAAACCACACACCATTAAAACAGACAATGGCCCGGGATATACTGGAAAAAACTTCCAAAACTTTTGCCAAAAACTCCAAATCAAACATGTTACTGGTATACCGTACAACCCCCAGGGTCAAGGAGTAGTTGAACGAGCTCATCAAACATTAAAAAATGCTCTAAATCGCTTAGCCCGCTCCCCCCTTGGGTTTTCCATGCAACAACCCAGAAACCTTCTTAGTCATGCCCTATTTCAACTAAATTTTCTACAGCTTGACAGTCAAGGTCGTTCGGCAGCTGACCGTCTATGGCATCCCCAAACTTCTCAGCAACATGCTACGGTTATGTGGCGTAACCCTCTCACCAGTGTTTGGAAGGGCCCTGACCCTGTCCTCATATGGGGGCGAGGCTCAGCCTGCATATACAATCAAAAGGAGGATGGCCCCCGCTGGCTCCCTGAGCGACTAATTAGACACATCAATAATCAAATAGCCCCCTTATGTGACAGGCCTAGTAATCCAAGCACAGCCCCAGGGCCAAAAGACTCGCCTTGAGGAGCCCCTTTTTTTTCTTCCAGAAAAAAAAAAAAAAAATGCTCTACATCCTCATCCTCCTACTGCACCCACGCCTCTGCCCAGTCACAAAGGGAGGACTTGGAAAGCCATCCGGAGACGTTTACACTGCCCTCTTTGGAGCGCCATGTGACTGTAAAGGGGGGACTCAGACCAATAATTACGCCACCCCAACTTACACTCAGGTAACAGATTGTGGGGACAAAAATGCCTATCTTACCCATGACACCAATTGGAATGGAGTATCTTCACCTAAGTGGCTTTGTGTGCGCAAGCCCCCTAGTATACCGGTCATTAATGGCCGCCCAGGCCCGTGCCCAAGCGAGTGCACAAACAACATTAAATCCCAGATGCACTCCTCCTGCTATTCTAGTTTCTCACAGTGTACTCAAGGCAATAATACTTATTTTACTGCCATTCTACAAAGAACAAAGAGCACCTCAGAAACCAATCCTGTCACCAGCGGCCTACAACCTCATGGGGTCCTCCAGGCCGGATGCGATGGCACGATTGGAAAATCTGTTTGTTGGAATCAGCAAGCCCCTATTCACGTCTCCGACGGTGGTGGGCCCCAAGATGCTGTGAGAGAGCTTATTGTACAAAAACAAATAGAGCTTATTATTCAAAGCCAATTCCCTAAGTTATCCTACCACCCCCTAGCTCGCCCAAAACCAAGAGGACCTGACATTGATGCGCAAATGCTTGATATTTTGTCAGCCACCCACCAGGCCCTCAATATCTCCAACCCCAGCCTAGCCCAGAATTGCTGGTTATGCTTAAATCAAGGTACCTCCATGCCCCTAGCCTTCCCTGTCAATATATCTAGTTTTAATGCCTCACAAAATAATTGCACCCCCAGCTTACCCTTTAGAGTCCAGCCCATGCCTTCCCAAGTATACCCTTGCTTCTTTAAAGGTGCACAAAACAACAGCTTTGATATTCCGGTTGGCGTTGCCAACTTTGTAAACTGCTCCAGTAGTTCCAACCACAGTGAGGCCCTTTGCCCTGGCCCAGGCCAAGCTTTTGTTTGCGGCAACAACCTCGCCTTTACTGCTCTGCCTGCAAACTGGACAGGGTCATGTGTGTTAGCCGCCCTCTTGCCAGATATAGACATTATTTCTGGTGATGACCCTGTCCCTATCCCTACCTTTGACTATATTGCAGGGCGGCAAAAACGAGCCGTTACACTAATCCCCCTGCTAGTAGGATTGGGTGTTTCTGCAGCAGTCACCACCGGTACAGCAGGACTCGGGGTAGCTGCTCAATCTTACACAAAACTTTCCCACCAACTTATTAACGACGTCCAAGCCTTGTCTAGCACCATCAATGACTTACAGGACCAACTAGATTCCCTAGCCGAAGTAGTCCTACAAAACAGAAGAGGCTTAGACCTACTCACTGCAGAACAGGGAGGTATCTGTTTGGCTCTACAGGAACGTTGCTGCTTTTATGCCAACAAGTCAGGAATTGTCCGAGATAAAATAAAAAATCTACAAGAAGACCTCGAACGAAGACGCAAGGCACTTGCAGATAATCCCTTCCTCACCGGCCTCAATGGACTTCTCCCTTACCTCCTCCCCTTCCTTGGACCCTTATTCGCTATCATCCTGTTCTTCTCTTTTGCCCCCTGGATCCTAAAACGAGTAACAGCGTTAATCAGGGATCAGCTTAATTCCCTACTGGGAAAGCCCATACAAATCCACTATCACCAACTAGCAACGCGTGATCTAGAATATGGCAGACTGTAGCCGGTTCCCCTCCTACGGGAGCAGCATACCGCTCGACACTATGCTTTACGAAGGTAATGGACACCGCTAGGTGCAAGGCAAAGCACTGCAAGGAGAGGCCTTACTAAGGCTACTGTCGAGTCTCCTGAGAGGTAAGCTGGCTTGCATAGAGGTTGGTACTCAAAAAATCCTCTCCTCCCAAAAAGGTACCTGCAAGCCTGAAAATTAAGGCTCAGGAGGAGCACAGCCTCTACCTCCCCTAGCTGGTTAAGGTCCGCCTCCTCTTTTTTTAAAAAAGAAAAAGGGAGGAGATGTTGGGAACCCAGGCTAAGCTGATGCAATTGAAACAAGAAGTTGCATCAGCCCTCCCCGCCAAAGGCAAGTTGCATCAGCCCTCCCCGCCAAAAGTATGCCCCGGGCGTGGTGGCGGGCCACCAATAAAGGACCTGATCATGCACAGAACATGCATGGCTGCACCAATGGGGTAGCTGATCATGAGCTAAACACTCGTCTCCTAGCCTATCAGAACTACTTCCCCTTTCCCCTCTCTACCCTCCCCCCTCCCTATATAAGGAACCCATTTTGAAATAAACTTTGCAGCTTGATCAGAACTTTTGTCTTGCTGCCATTCTTCGCGCCTCTTGTCCCATCCCTTCTCATCCACGATAGGCTTGCCCGGGTTCCTGTCTGTTGCTCTGCAGGCCGGAGCAAAACTTAAAAAATCAGCAGGCCATGGTGGCATGTGCCTATAATCCCAGCTACTCAATAGGCTGAGGTAGGAGAATCACTTGAACCCGGGAGGCAGAGGTTGCAGTGAGCTGAGATTGTACCACTGCTCTCCAGCCTGGGTGATAGGGTAAGATCCCATCTCAATCAATCAAATAAGTAAGTAAGTATCACATGGGAGATTCCTGCATGGCATGACAGGGAGGAGCCTAACCCAGCCTGAGGCAGGGCTGGAGATCTGAGTTAGCTGAGTAAACTGAGGCATAAGGATTTAGTGGGGGCAATTTCCACGGGGCAGGGGCCTGACCAGCTAGAAGTCAGCAAGAGCAAACTTCTTTGACCAGGCTCATCACATCTAGATGAGTGAGAAAAACAATCACTCCTCACTGTGTGTCCCCAGAACTCTGGGAGCAAGTGAATGGGAGCCATCATACTGGGGCCATTGTTTCTGTGAGCTTCCAGAAGCCTTTCACAGGCAGTGGGATTAGAATGGAGCAAGGCTTGGCTGAGCACAGTGGCTCACACTTGGAATCCCAGCACTTTGGGAGGCCAAGGTGCGTGGATGGCCTAGGGTCAGGAGTTGGAGACCAGCCTGGCCAACATGGTGAAACCCCAGCTTTACTAAAAATACAAAAATGAGCCAGGTGTGGCAGCACTCACCTGTGGTCCCAGCTACTCAGGCAGATGAAACAGAAGAATCTCTTGAACCTGGGAGGTGGAGGTTGCAGTGAGCCAAGATGGCATCACTGCACTCCAGGCCTGAGTGACAGAGCAAGACTCCATCTCAAAAAAAAAAAAAAAAAAAAAAAAAAAAAAGTAGGGGCAAGGGACAGAGTGGGGCTAACTGGCTTCCAGGTTTACCTCTCCTCCAACACCCCATCTCTCCCACAGTCCTGAGTTGGGGGATGCCCATGGTGTTCCCCAGGTGCACTTGGGATTTTCTCTCCTGACCCCACAGGATATTTACCTAAAACAGAAGCAGCACTGAGGCAGGACCGACCCAACTTCACTTCCAGGTATGCTGTCTCCTGGACAGAGGTGGGGACTGGGCTGCCTATGGGAAGTTCTTTAGCAGGAGCAGAGAGAAACAGGGCTGAGATCACAACCCCAGCTGAAGAACAGTAAAACAGGATGATTAAAACACTTTACAACAGCCAGGTGAGGTGGCTTGCACCTGTAATCCCAGCACTCTGGGAGACCGAGGTGGGCGGATCACCTGAGGCCAGGAGTTTGCGACCAGCCTGGCCAACATGGTAAAACCCTGTCTCTACTAAAAATACAAAAATGAGCCATGTGTGGTGGCCAGTGCCTGTAGTCTCAGCTACTCAGGAGGCTGAGGCATGAGAATGGCTTGAACCTGGGAGGAGGAGGTTGCAGTGAGGCCTGATCATGCCACTGCACTCTAGCCTGGACAACACAGTAATACTCCATATCAACAACAATGACAAAACACTTTACAAATGGTGGTCCCTCAAAACACTTACACACAGCATTACCATTTGCTCTAACAAAGCCACAGCCATCCATTCCAAAAGAATAGAAAGCAGGAACTCAGAGAGGTATTTGCACACCTGTGCTCACAGCGGTGCTATTCACAACAGCCAAAAGGCAAAATCAACAGACAGGTCCACCATTAGATGAAGAGATAAACAGAATGTGATCCATCCGCACAGCAGAATATGACTCAGACTTAAGAAGGGAGGGAGGCCGGGCGAGGTGGCCCACACCTGTAATCCCAGCACTCTGGGAAGTCACTGTGGGTAGAGACTCTGTCCCAAAAAAATAAATACATACAAATAAAGAGAAATAACAAAGGAAGTGAGAATATATCATGAGTGACTCTAATAAGTAAAGACTGAAAGCATTCTCAGCTGCTGATAGCATTACTACCAACCAGTTCAGTTATGTTCCTTTTCCCAGCTGGGAAGACCTGCACGTGTCCCCCAGGGCTCACCTTTCTGTACACCAGACAAGCGATGGCCGACTGCAGCCTCATCTGCAGCACCTTGAGCCAGTACGTGTTCTGCTGCTTAAACAGCATTTGCAGGCAGGCCGAGAGGAACATCAGCACTGCGAGGAGGTGGCACTTCCAGGCCGGAGGCTTGGGATCACCAATAAACTCCAGGAAAAGGCTTGCAGGGGAAGGAGGGAGAAGGTACAGCTGGTGAGAGGAGGTGCCCATGTGTGTTGTTTTTGAGAAAACCAGGCCAGGTGTGGGGGATGAGTCAACTTTTTCACAATCATGATCTCGGTTATGTCCCCCACTGTCCATGCTTCTTCTCAATCTTACTGCAGCTCCTCAAGATCAAGAGATGGTGTTTTTCTTCCCCCTTGTTATGGGCTAAATTGTGTCCTCGCAAAATTTGTATGTCAACGCCCCAACCCCCGGTATGTCTGAATGTGACTGTATTTGGAAATATGGCCTTTAAAGAGGCAATAAAGTTAAAACGAGGTCATTAGGCTGGGCCCTCATCCAGTCTGACTGGCGTCCTTACAAGAGGAGAAAATGTAGACACACAGGGAGACACCAGGGCACACACAGAGGAAAGACCATATGAGGACACAGGGAGGAGGTGGCCAACTGCACGCCAAAGGCAGAGGCCTCAGATGGAACCAACTTGTGGATACCTGATCTGGAATTTCCAGCCTCCAGAATCATGAGAAAAATACATTTCTGTTGTTGAAGCTACTCAGTCTGTGATGCTCTGTTACAGCAGCTGAGCAGACACCACTTGAATCTGGGCTGGCCACAAAACCACCTTTGACCAACAGGGTGGAGTGGCTTTTGGCCTATTGCTTAGAAGCCTCTGAAGCAGCCACATGAACAAGTCTGAGCTAGCTTTTTGGAGGATGGGAACCCACATGGAACAGAAAGCCATCCCAGATTCAGACACACAACTGCAGGCACATGAGAAAACCCAGCCAAGAAAAGAAGCACCACCCAGCTGAGCCCAGTCCACGTTACTGACCCACATTACCATGAACTAAATAAATGAAGCCACTTATCATTTTAAGCCACTCTTGGGGCATTTTACAACAAAAGCTAATTGACGCGGTCATATAAGAGCTAGCTTATTTGCCCTTCTGGGGCACAGTCACTTTCTCATTAATCATTTCCCTTTTTCAGTATCCTTCTCACCCACCCTCCAGTGTCCTGAGTACCAGATCTACAGGCAGAGGCATGAGAGCTGAAGCCCTCTGACTCTTGAGGGATACCATTAAGAGACCACTAGCCTTAGCAGAGCTCCTGAAGTCTGGACTCACCTAAGCAGCTTGGGGACAGTGAACCTGAAGACATCACTGATGAAGAGGCTGTGGGTCCCAGGAGGAAGGTAGAATGGAACACCTGCCAGATGGCACTCAGCAGTGGGCCCCACTGCCTCCCTTCTTCCATAGGAATGGCTCAGTCTCTGGAGCCTCCATGCCACTGCCTCCTTTCCTTTAAAACACTATTGCCGGCCGGGCGCGGTGGCTCAAGCCTGTATTCCCAGCACTTTGGGAGGCCGAGGCGGGTGGATCACGAGGTCAAGAGATCGACACCATCCTGGTCAACATGGTGAAACCCCGTCTCTACTAAAAATACAAAAAAATTAGCTGGGCATGGTGGCACATGCCTGTAATCCCAGCTACTCAGGAGGCTGAGGCAGGAGAATTGCCTGAACCCAGGAGGCGGAGGTTGCGGTGAGCCGAGATCGTGCCATTGCACTCCAGCCTGGGTAACAAGAGCGAAACTCCGTCTCCAAAAAAAAAAAAAAAAAAAAACACTATTGCCTTGGTGTGCCTAGAGGAAGGGAGAGGCTGGCTCTGGGTCCCATTTTATACTCAGCCACTAGCCGCAGGACCAGGCATTAAAAGCTTGTTTTCCTAACAATGTGCATGCGTGGATGTGGATCCAGCCTGGCTCCCTCACCTGTGCCTTCTTATCACCCTGAGTACCCATTTAAGATGCAGGCACAGGATTTGTGGGAGAAGGCCAGGAGGGCAGCCCTGAGGACTCTTAGATGGCCATGGGAAAGCACACACGTTGAGCACCTACTACGTGCCAGACACTTCCCAGTCATCCTAAGACCCCTAGCAAGCCAAATGTTGTTCCCTTTTCACAGATGAGAAAACTGAAGCTCAGAGAAGTGAACTTGTCCAAGGGTACACAGCTGAGAAGTAAAAGCTGGGATTCAATTCCATCTCTCTGCCTCCAGAGCCCATGTACTTTTCTTTTTTTTTTTGAGACGAAATCTCACTCTGTCACCCAGGCTTCAGTGCAGTGGTGTGATCTCAGCTCACTGCAACCTCTGCTTCCTGGATTCAAGTGATTCTCTCACCTCAGCCTCCCGAGGAGCTGGGATTGCAGGCAAATGCCACCACACCCAGCTAATTTTTGTATGTTTAGGAGATGGGGTTTCACCATGTTGGTCAGGCTGGTTTTGAACTCCTACCTCAGGTGATCCACCAGCCTCAGCCTCCCAAAGTGCTGAAATTACAGGCCTGATCCACTGCACCCAGGCTCCCATGTACTTTTCAATCTATCATGTTGTCATCCTGGAGGAAGAACAGCACCCCCTCTTCCACATGCACAACCAGCCAGCCCTTAGGTGGTTTTGAACTGGTGGAGAATCACAGCTGATGGGCATGGGGCCTGGTGCTCTGGCTCTGGGTGAAAGAACAGACAGATAATCAGGCTGCCTCAAACTCTTAAGATCCCCAGCCTTTGGCCATAACCAGGGGCCACAGAGAAGAGCTAAAGTGAGGAACGGAGTGGAGGTGGTAGGGGGAGGCCCAAGGGCCCCTCCAGGGCACATCAGAAACCCTGGGCCATAATGGAGAGCCTGGGGTGATGCAGCTGCTGACAGCCGGTCACTGTGTGGTCTTGGGGAGGTAGGCTGCTCCCCTCTCTGTGTGTGAGAGGATGAGTGTGGTCCCCCCCTCTGAGTCCCTTGTGTACCTCTGACAACCTGTAAGGTTATCAGTAATTGCTTGCTTGCTTGCTCGCTCTTTTGAGACCAAGTTTCACTCTTGTTGCTCAGGCTGGAGTGAAGTGGCATGATCTAAGCTAACTGCAATCTCCACCTCTTGGGTTCCAGCGATTCCCCTGCCTCAGCCTCTCAAGTGGCTGGGACACGCCCCCATGCCCGATTAATTTTTGTATTTTTAGTAGTGATGGGGTTTCACCATGTTGGCCAGGCTAATCTTAAACTCCTGACCTCAGGTGGTCCACCTGCCTTGGCCTCCCAAAGTGCTGGGATTAAGGGTGTGAGCCAACATGCCTGGCCACTTATCAGTAATTTCAATCCCCATTACAAATCTCTGACCCGGGGCCACGTGCAGACATCGGCTATTTACATGAAGGAGCTCACTGACTTCCCTGGACCCCCTTGCCAGGTGGGTATTATTAGACTCTCCATTTTACAGAAGGGGAAGGAAGCAGGCTCTGAGAGGTGGCGATAGCAGCCGGAGGTCACACAGCAAGGGCAGAGCAGGGATTGCAGCCTCGATCCTGACTTATGGTTTCTAGAGTGTGTCTTGTGCACTAAGGACCCCCAACCCCACCATAATAATAATAATAAAAGAAGCATAACAAAAATCCCCTTGTGAGCTCAGGTGGCAAGACCCTTGCAGGCCATGGTCTTTGTCCCTCATTGCTGACCTGATCTGGTGTTTGGTTTGGCATCTATGGAGGGTTGTGGCTCAGCTCTGTTACTGAATGGGCATGGCCTGCTACTCACAGGTATTTTGGCATTTGGGTCTCAAAGCCAAGAAGATGCCCCTTCCATGCAGAGAGCATCCCTGACCACCCTTTCTGTCTGACCCCACCATTTTATTCTTTACATTCACAGCCTTGCCCATGGCGCCAACCCTCTCTTTGTCTTGTTAGAACCCCAGGTGGGTAGACTTTGCCTGAGTTTTTTACCAAGATGTCCCTAGTATCAAGTCCAGCTCTGACACACAGTAGGAGCTCAGTAAACACTTGTCAAATGAATGGGAAAAGCAGACTGAGTGATATGTGTAAAAGGGCCTAACGAGAGTGCCCAGCACATACTGTTATAAACATTTATAGAAGGAAGGATGCAGCCTGGCTGGGTGGACAGAACTTGGCTTTGGAGCCAGGAGACTATGGTTCCAATGCCTGCTCTGCCTCCTCTCCTCTGAGCCTTAATGTTTCCATCTGTAAAATGGGATCAGGGAAGAGTTGATTGGGAAGTTTTCTTTCTAGCTGGAGCTTTTACTCAGTACGGTTCTAGCTGTTTGCCTGGAGAGTCACTGTGTTCAGCCTGCAGGCTCCATAGCAGGCATTTTCCTCTTTTGGAGGTTTCACCTCCCATCAAGGAAGAGGTCCAGATTGCTGTCTGATGTCTGGTCTCTGGACTGAAGGCCATTTAGTGCAGGACTCACAAATGACCTTGGGGAAAGGCAGGGGGTATGCATGAGTGGCATGGGCAAGGTGTGAGTTGGGGGATACAAAAGGGAGTGGTGAAGGCCGGGTGTGTGGCTGACACCTGCAATCCCCGCACTTTGGGAGGCCAAGGTGGGCAGATAACCTTAGGTCAGGAGTTCAAGACCAGCCTAATAACCTAAGCAACATGGAGAAACCCAGCCTCTAATAAAAAAAAAAAAAATTAGCTGGATCTGGTGGCTAGTGCCTGTGGTCCCAGCTACTTGGGAGGCTAAGGAAGGAGAATTATTTGAACCTGGGATGTGGAGCTTGCAATGAGGCAAGATGGTGCTCCAGCCGGGGTGACAGAAGCAGAGAGAAGGAGGGAGGGAGGGAGGGAAGGAGGGAAAGCAGGAGAGGAGGGAGGGAGGGAGGGAGGAAGAAAGAAAAAAGAAAGAGAAAGAGAGAAAGACAGGAAGGAGGGAAGATAAGAGAAAGAAACAGAGGAAGAGAAAGAAAGAAAAAAACAAAGGGAGAGAGAGAAAAGAGAGGAAGGAAGGAAAGAAGAAAGGGAGGGAGGGAGGGAGAGAAGAAAGATAACAGAGAAAAGAAAAAGACACATGCGTGCGTATGCTCATTGCAGCATGATTCGCAATAGCAAAGACATGAAACCAACTTAAATGCCCATTGATGGTAGACTGATAAAGAAAATGCGGTACATATACACCATGGAATATGATGGAGCCATAAAACAGAATGAGGTCATGTCCTTTGCAGCAACAGTGATGAAGGTAAAAGCCATTATCTTACATGAACTAACAGAGGAACAGAAAACCACATACTACATGTTCTCACAAGTAGAAGCTCAACATTAAGTACACATGGACACAATAGACACTGGGACTTATTTGAGGATGAAGAAAAGAGGAGGATCAGGACTGAAAAACTACCTATAAGGTACAGTGCCTACCACATAGGTGACTAAATAATCTGTACTACAATCCCCACTGACACTTATATAATAAACCTGCACAGGTACCTCTGGACCTAAAATAAAAGTTCAAAAAAAAAAAAACTGATAAACTAAATCAAAGGAAGCATAAGGAAAGGAAAATGTGAGATAAAAACAGAAAAATAGTAGATATAATAAATACTTTGGTACCTTAAAAAAAAGAGACAAATTAGTAAGAAGGGAAATAAGCATAAAAGCAAAAAATGACAAGAAAAAAATTGTTATCTCTAATTATGAGGGACTATTTTGCACAACTCTGTGCAAATACATTTGAAATCTGCATTTATTACTATCCAATTCAACTTCTAAATTATAAAAATGTCCAACATCTGCACTGTTCAATATGTAGCCGCTAACTACGTTTGTTGAGTGAATACTTGTACACTTAAATGTGGCTCGTGTGACTAAGAAACTAAATTTTTTCTAATTATTAATTTATTTAATTTCTAATTATAATTTTATTATAATTAGTTTAAATTTGAACAGTCTCATGCAGCTAGTGGCTATTGTATCAGAAAGCATAGAAGAAAATGAAATTGAAATTTTCTTAAGACAATGTTATTTACTTAAGTTAAATCCAAAGAGTATTTATTTAAAAAACAAAAAACTTAAAGAGACCAACTCTATAAAAGAAATAAAGTTATTAAAGAATCTCATTCTCTCCCTGACACACACACACACACACACACACACACACACACACGCAGAGAGACACACACACACAGAGACACAGACACAGACACACACACACACAGAGACACACACACACACACACACGCACACGCACACGCACACGCACACAGGCGTTACAAAGAAAAGGAAAGCTCTTCTTTATAACACAGAACAGGACTTCGACAAACTACTACTCATGGCCCGAATCCTGCTGCAGACCATTTTCCTGCAGTCCATTAGCTAATAATTTTTACACAGCTAAAGAAGAAATAGAATATGTAACAGAGACCATATGTGGCCCACAAAGCCTAAAAGACTTAGAATGTGGCTCTTTACTGGAAAAATCTACTGGCCCCTGACCTAGAAAAACGTCTGAATTTTAAAAATACCATTTTGCAAATACCACCAACGTAATATGAGATTCTGGCATGAAATTACTCCTAGCACTATACACTAACATATTGTTAGGAAAAGGACATTCATATATCTCTATTATCCATCAAATATTTATTAAGTATGGAATTTAAATCAAAGAGATGAAACTTAGCTTCACAAATATTGAGATAAAGTGACATTATAAACTTCCCAATACAATGCACTGGGAAACATAATATTTGCCTAAACATTTTGTCTAATCCAGAAGAACAGTTAGATGAATCCAGTTTGAGAAATATTCTATGAGACAGTTGGTCTGGACTCTTCAAAAATGTCAAGGCTGTAAAAGATGAGGGAAAAGGGTGGAGGGGAAGCAATATTCTAGACTGATGAAAATAATAAACATGACCAAAAAATCCAATATAAGATCCCTGACTAATATAAAGAATATTTGAAAGCAAGGGGAGACATTTAAATTTAGACTGTATACTACATAATATTAATTATCAGTAGCAAATGTCTTGTGATTGTTATTTTAGTAATATAAAAGAATGTGCTAATTTTGGGAAAAATCCCTTAAGTATTTTTGTATAATCTTGATGTCTGCAATTTGCTTTCAAGCAGTTCAGAGCTCCCCAAAATGTGTGTGTGCATGTATATGTACATGTATGTAAGAGAGAGAAAATGAGTGTGTATGTGAAGAAGAAAAGAGACAAAGAGACACACAAAGCCAATCCCAGAAAATGTTAATCTGTGAATCTAAATAAAGGGCGCATGTGTCTTTACAGTACTTCTTTTTAAACTTTTCTGTTTTATGTTAAAAGTTGGAAGAATTTTTTTAAAGGCACTTGTTTATTCAGGGTGAACATGATTTTCAAATTTCTTTGCTAGATGTTGGTTTCCTGTAGTTGTTAATACTTTTGTGCCACCTGATTGCCTTATGACAAAATAAACTTAGCTATCTATGAAAAAAAAAACTGTCTGTGTAGCCATAAAGCCAAACAATTGCTTCACTGACTAGGAAAAGAAACTATGAAGTTTATTGCAAGTAATATTGTTATAAGCTGTTATTCTCCTCATACAGTATAACCAATTATTACCTTGTAATGTTAGTCAGCATCCACTAATAAGGAGAGACCAATGGGCAGTATTTATACACAATGACATTGAGACCAATTCCTTGTAGCCTGAAAAACAATATGGCAAACATTAAGAGAAGATACAGGAGGTGTGTTTTCATGATTTACAGGACAAGAAATCACACTGTCTTCTTCTACTAGATGATTAACTATTCTGGGAAACATATACTCAGGTTTATAGTTATAATAGACAAGAATACAAGGTGCATAAGCAACCCTGTCATCTTTCATTATTACAATCTTGCCAATCTGGAATGAAGCAAAAAATGACACATGTAGATAGGGGCATTGGCCTAAGAGGAGGAAGACCAGAGTGATGGCTTCAGCTCTGCTTCCAAAGCAGAGCTCTAAACTTTAAAGGCTAAAGTTTAGAGCCTCTAAAGGCTCTTCCACATCAAAGTCTCCTCCTTGGGAGACCAATGGACCAGACCAGGAATCCTTTTGTCTTCTTCACTCCCACTGGGACTTGCTCATTTACCCTTTCTCCTATCTCTTTGTCCTCTTGATGTTAAGTGCTACCTTGTTAGTTGTGGAATATTTAACCTATAATATTTATATATTGGTTAAATATACTATTATGTGTGGTATGCAATATAGACTGACTTGTCGAATGGATTGAGTCTGTGTTGCCCATGGCTCTGACTATGGAGTGAATGGGAAGTGCTAAGGAGAACTGTCTTCTTGGGAACTCCTTGTAGCTCATGGCTTTTGTGATTAGAAATTCTCTGGAGAACTAAGAGAATTAGGATGAGTTCTTCTTCAATAGAAGTGTGACGTGTGGAAAGACACACACATGTATGAACCAGGATACCACTAACCTTGCACTGCTGATGACATGGGGCTTTGAGAAAAAATTGCCTAAACTACTGAGGACATAGATGCCACCAAGTGAGGTATGGGTTAAATCAAGCAGAGTAAGACCATAGGTGAATAGAATGCTTTGGAAATTGATTATTAGATTAACTCAGAGTTAATTTAGAACATTTGTCAATCTATTCAGTTGTGTGTGTGTGTGATTTTTTAAGTACATAGGCAAATTTTCTTTCCTAAATAGGCACAGTCTCCAGAATGTTACTGAATCTTCCTTTGATCATTTTACATTTTATATTTCTGAGTCATTATTTTAAACATCATTACCTCTGCATAGGGATTGTAAATATGGGATGTGAACACTGGATTGAATCTGTACAGGATTCATGCATCCCTGGAAGGTGATTTTTGGAGGGACATAAATCTCGAGTGTGAACTAGTTTCTACTCTTTGTCTCCTTCTCATGTTATATGAGTGTAGCAACAACAACAAAAATTAAGTTGAGGATTCTGGTTAGTTTGGGTTCATAAATTTATCAAATTCTTACTATATTTTGCTTTAAATCAAAGTGAATGAAATTAAATCTATATCCCCTAGTCTAATTCCCTTTAGTGAGACTGCATTCTTTCAACAGCTATTAGAGAAAGATTTTTTTTTTGCCCACACATTTTCAAAGAAGTTTCTGGAGCTTACAACACACCGGCCATCACTTAAACTATAAGAATTCAGAAGCAGAATTCTACTCACAATTGAACTTCACTGAGTTGGCTGACATGGTGTTTTAAATTCTAATTCTGCTATAGAGCAAACCAGATTGAAAAGCGGAGGACAAGTCATACGTATTGTTTGTACTGGGAGACTCCACCATTAGCAGAGTCTTTGATACACAACGGCAAGTTCTGTTTAAGATGTTTATGCTCCTGGGAGTTTTTCCTAGTGTTCTTCCATTAGACGATATGTATACAGAGCAGTGTTCACAAACTCTGAGTGGCATTGACATTAATTTCTAATAATGTTTAGAAACATTTGTAAAATTTCTAAACATTATTAGAAATTAACAATAGGGCCCCATCCTCCAGTATACAATGTGCATGCTAAATCAATGACCATTATTTGATGCACTATCCCACAAAGAAAAAATATATGGGTCTCAGAATTAAGGCATGGAAGCCATAATGGCTCTGTTACTATCACCCCCAGTAACCCACTTCTGGAATGCGTGCTTCCCATTTCCACAATTCTGGGCACCACAGGTGTAGAGAACTCTTCCACCAGCAGATAGAAAATACAGCTGCCACTTTAACATTTTGGGCACTTTGTGTTCAGGGCCAACAACAACAACAACAAACAGAATAGGGATAATTGCCAACCTGGAAATGGTACATGGCCTAGTCATCAGGAGGAAAGCTGCTATTACACATTTGAGAAGTGAGCAATCAGCTTAATACCAAGGTGGTTCGCAGACATTAGTATTTCATCATCTAATTTTAATCATAAACCCATAATTGCCATAGCCATAGCCTAAGAAAAGTAAACATGAACTTGGTCCCTACAGGAAGGAAGTTGTGGGCTACCCACAAAGTTAGCATCCTTCTACCATTATAAGAACTAAGGTGAAGGGCTCCAGAATGAATCAGAGAGTTTAGCCTAGAACTCTGCCACCCCAGTAGCAGCTGGGGCTGCAATTTCTCCTACTAACCTTTTTCCCTTATAACCTTACAAGTTTCTTCAAAGAGAAAGTCCCACCAGAGTCCTAAACAAGCCACCCTGAGAAATTATATGAAACAAACAGCCATAGAAATACGGAGGAATTGTCATAAATACTGCAGTGCCCAGATCTCTCTGCCCTATTTCCTTCAAGACTCAAGGACATGTACCCCGAGCTGGGTATGACCTCGCTGAAAGAGATTACCTCTTCTCCAGTGAATCCCTACCCAAGTACTGGAGATAAACAATAAGCTCCTCTCCCCAAAGAGGAACAACTCTGCGAGGCTACCCAAGCTTCAGGGCTCCCTTTGGAGTCAGCTGCATCCCTGTTGCAATGCATCACAGCTGCAATTCTTCCTCTGTCCAACCCTAATTCTTTCCTTTCTCCACACCCCAAGTGCTGAACTGAAGTCCACTCCCTAAGAAACATCCTTTACACTCATTTCCATCTGAGTCTGTTTTCTGCAGTAGTCAATCTACAACAAACTTTAAGTAACCCTGGCATACTAACAGCAAAAAAGTTAATATTGCTATTTTACTTGCACCATAATTTTTTTTATCACTTTGCAGTATTTTTTCTCTTAGTGTCATCTAAAAGCAAAGAAAATTCTTCAATCAAATGTGTTTATACCCTAACAAGAGCTGTACTATACAGAATTATTTTTAAATATATATCTTTGATTCCTCCAATATAAATACATGTTTAACATGGCCAAACAATGTTAAGACTAACAGGAAAAAAGAAAATTTGATTATGGAATAAAATATTTGGGTATTTGAAGCAAAGAAATGGCTAAAATGTTAATTGTACTTAATTGGCATATAACCTGAGACTCATCCAATATATCAGAAATCAAGTGACTTCTACACTCTGATCAGATTGTAGTACCATTTACTAGGCTTTCTTTCTCATTTTCCTCTCCCTTTATTTGCTCATCTCTTTATCTCTGGAATGTTTTTAAGCCTGAAATCCCAGTAGCTGTACTTTCCTACCCACTGTTATTTGTCTCTGAAACCTGTCTACCATCCTGGATGTGCCTGACCCTTTATTAGCTATCTGCTGACTTGAGGCAGCTGCTGCCTAGTCCTGAAGTATCTAGCACTGTCCAGTATCTGCCTTGGACTCCTTGGCCTGGGTAAATTTTATTTTTTCTTAATGGAGAATGCAATGGAGTCACAGCTTACTCCTGGGTTAGGTTCTAACATTAGTCTATTTTTTTTTTTTTTTTTTGCCGGAGTTTTGCTCTTGTTACCCAGGCTGGAGTGCAATGGCGCGATCTCGGCTCACCGCAACCTCCGCCTCCTGGGTTCAGGCAATTCTCCTGTCTCAGCCTCCTGAGTAGCTGGGGTTACAGGCACGCACAACCATGCCCAGCTAATTTTTTGTAGTTTTAGTAGAGACGGGGTTTCGCTATGTTGACCAGGATGGTCTCGATCTCTTGAACTTGTGATCCACCCGCCTCGGCCTCCCAAAGTGCTGGGATTACAGGCTTGAACCACCGTGCCCAGTCTAACATTAGTCTATTAGGTGAAGAAAAAAATGTAGATCACTGATAACACTCTTGCAAATCTTATCAGATAAGAAAAAAGGAAATGTATCTCAAAAACGCCTCATTGCTGTTTTTTTCCCAGCATTTGAATCAATCACTATGAAATGTTTGGTTTTCATTTAAGGTAATACATTATTCAAATCAGTGCTGTGTTTAAATACAAAAGTTCCACTTAGCTTAGCAAGATGCTGACATTTTAAAAGGCATGAGGGAAAAGCCGTTCCTGTTCATTGAAGTAACTCACTGGAAGATTTCCCTGCATGATTTAAAGTATTACTTTCCCTTGATCTTTTATTTTTGTTGGTTATTATACATAATTCTTTGTAGTTTATTTACCAATAATATTTGTATATTTTTATGGCATACACGTGATGCCATGATACACTCATGGAATGTATAGTGGATCAAATCAGGTTATTGATCAAGTATTTAGGATATTCATCACCTCAAATATTTATCATTTATTTGTGTCGGGAACATTTCAAATCTTCTAGCTATTTTGAAATACATATTGTTAATTATAGTCACCCTACTGTGCTATCGAACACAGGTATTTATTTCTTCTAACTAATGTTTCTCTTACTTTAATGGCCTCCAGTGTCATCCATGTTGCTGCAAATGAAAAGATTTTTATTCTCTCTTATGGCTGAATGGAATTCCCTTGTGTATATATACCACATTTTCTTTACCATTCATCTGTTGATGGACACGCAGGTTGACTCGATATTCTAGCTATTGTGAACAGTGCTGCAATAAACGTGGGGTTGCAGGTCTCCCTTTGATATACTGATTCCCTTTTCTTTGGAGAAATAACCAGGAGTTATAACCATATGATTTCTGGATCATATGGTTGTTCCATTTTTAGTTGTTTGAGAAATCTCTGTACTGTTTACCTTCATAGCTGTACTAAATTACACTCCCATCAACAGTATGTAAGAGTTCCCTTTTCTCAGCATGCTTGCAAGAATTTATGGTCTTTTTAATAATAGTGCTCCTAACTGGGGAAGATGACAACCCTGATTATTAGTGATGCTGAGAATATTTTTATAGACCTGTTGGCCATTTATACTTTAATTCTTATGAATTAAAAACACACATACAATACAACCCAGTCAGTTAGGCATGGATATGATAACTATGAGATCGACTAACCCTGGGAAGTGGCAGGACCTGACTTATGCAAATGCCATATCTTCCTGAACCCTTCCTCCAGAACTACTTTCATATGACTAACTCTGTTTCCACTCTTTCATACTCTTTCTGTTTACATATTTCCCCCCACTTTCATGTTCCTAACCACTCCATTTTAATCTCACTGCACGACTGATTTTCAGCTTTGCTATTCTATGTGAGCGATGACCTCAAAAGGGACTTCCAATCTGTTTAGCTACTAGATGATGATACAGAATAGAGAAATAAACATAACATTGAATTCACATAACTGTATTAGCCTTTTACAAATCAGATCGACCATGAAAATGAACTCTCACCATCCATCTTTTGGTTCATTAATATTATAAACAAATCTATTCCTCTGGGCAGACATTAAACATGAGAAAAATTAACAAAGCTGCACTAATACAATCACAAGGTCAGTAATTTATAATCTGAGAAAAGGAACTGGTAAACCATATTTTAATTATACAGTTTCATCATGACACATTACTTATGTGACATTTTAAAATTTGTTCACACTATAATTAATCCAGACAAGAAGGTTGTAAGAAATCATAACCAGATAACTTATACCAGCATACTTTTCTCTCAGCCTATTTCTTCCTAGCCTGCTGGACGTTTGTAAGAATATCCCTGGGGTCAGATATATTCATACTAATTCATTTACCAAACTGTACAAGTATTTTTAAATATATTACTTTAATATGTTACCAATCAGAGAACAAGTTAGTCAGTAAACAAATAAATGGCTGAAAATATTACTGTGTATTCATGGATTTCATATTTGTTTCCAGGTTGCAATGCATGGAAAAGTAGAGAGTAACTTCGAAATTAAAACCTGTTAAATTCAGGAACATGCTGGATAATTTTAAAAGTTGGAACAGCTGGCCGGGCGTGGTGGCTCAAGCCTGTAATCCCAGCACTTTGGGAGGCTGAGGTGGGTGGATCACGAGGTCGAGAGATCGAGACCATCCTGGTCAACATGGTGAAACCCCGTCTCTACTAAAATACTAAAAATTAGCTGGGCATGGTGGTGTGTGCCTGTAATCCCAGCTACTCAGGAGGCTGAGGCAGGAGAATTGCCTGAACCCAGGAGGCGGAGGTTGCGGTGAGCCGAGATCGCGCCATTGCACTCCAGCCTGGGTAACAAGAGCGAAACTCCGTCTCAAAAAAAAAAAAAGAAAAAATAGCACAGATGTTTTGTTAGAAAACCAAGATTAGAAAAAGATGACTACAGCCAACTCCACATCATCTCTCTTGCCATTTAGTTTCTACCATTCTGAGTCAAACTATCAGCATTGCTTCCATTATTCAGCATTTCTCTTTGGTGCTTCGCATCGTTTCTTTTCTTTTCTTTTCTTTTCTTTTTTCAAATTTCTATCACAATACCACTCTCTCCCCACAACTCGAATTGCTCAAATAATTACATGAGGACTACCCTGGTTTAGATAGTGCCCTTTCATATGTTTTCTCATTCAAGTTTTATAAAAACTTGTTTTACAAAACCTTAAAATTATGTGATTCAAATGGGCAATATGTAGCAATATGTTAATCTTTGATCCACCAATCCCACTCTTGAGAATTTATTCCAAGGACCAAAATGTATGCACCAACTCTATATATTAAAATAAGTATTAATAATACCAGGTTTTGAAATGACCACAATGTCCAGTAGTAGGAAATTGGTTAAATAAACTATGATACATTTGCGTGATGTAATAATGAATCCAATTTCCATGATCATGTTAAGCATCAAAGGAAGCACCTGAAACTATCTACATTATGACAGAAACTTGGATGTATTATTGATATGTACACCAAAGAGCCAAAAGTGTATTTTACAAAAAGGTAGGCTTATCAGTGCTTTTTATCTCTATCCTTTTCTCTCTTTTCTCTTTAACTATAAATAGCATATATCTCATGTGAGATACATGTGTGTATATATCCATATGTATAAAATTTCCACCAAAGTACATATCATAATTTTACTTTTAAGAAAAATGAAACTTATGCTACCACTTACATATGACCCAGAAATTTCACTCCTATGTATGTACCCAAAAGAATAAAAATCTGTGATCACACAAATATTTGTACCTACATTTATATAGCAACATTACTAACAGTAGTCAAAAGGTAGAAACCATCCACATGTCACCTTGATGAATTTTAAAATGTGGTAGCCATACAATGGTTATCAGCCATAAAAAAGTAGTGATACACACCACACAATTATTTAACCTTGAAAACATAATGCCAAGTGAAAGGAGTCACTCAAGTAGCCCTTACATTGTGATATGGTTTGGCTGTGTCCCCACCCAAATCTCATTTTAAATTATAGTTCTTATAATCCCTCTCTGTGGTAGGAGGGATCTGGTGGGAGGTAATTTAATCATAAGGGTGGTTACTCTCATGCTGTCCTAGTGATAGTGAGTGAATTCTCATGAGATCTGAAGGTTTTATAAGGAGCTTTTTCACCTTTTGCTTGACAAGTCTTTTTCCTGCTATCGTGTGAAGAAGCACGTGTTTGCTTCCCCTTCAACCATGATTCTAAGTTTCCTGAGGTCCCCCAAGCCATGCAGAACTGTGAGTCAATTAAATCTTTTCTTTATAAATAACCCAGTCTTGGGCAGTTCTTCATAGAGATGTGAGAATGAACTAATATACATCACTATACAATATTTTTACTGAAATGTTTCGCATAGGCAATTCTACAGAGACAGAGAATATATCAGGGATTGCTTAGGGATAGAGGCATTGGGCAATGGGAGTGTATAAATAAAGGGCATGGAAACTTTTTTCAGATTATGAAAACTACAGTTGACTGTAGTGATAGTTGTACACATCTATTAATATACTAGAAGCTATTACTGTATGCTTTAAATGAATTAATTGCATGATATATGAATTATAACTCAATAAACATATTTTAAAAAAATAAAAAATAACACATTTCTAGCAGCTTTCTTTTCCTTGGAAAAAACTTTAATTTACTTCTGTAATAGAGTGTTTTAGAAAAAAAAAACTCACAGGACTAGATTCTTTAGTTACACAAATATAAAGCAAGTATATTGACTTTGAAAAACTATGGAATCTCAACAATTTTCAGTGCAGAAGCTGCAGGTTGAAATATTATATATCCTGTATGTGAATGTAAATTGAGTATTTTTACTTTTAGGATCACTTGCCTTTGGAAAGTTAGATCCTCTTCCCCCCATCCCCATATAAATATATTCAGTCCAAACTAAACGTAGTATGAACTATGTTTAGTCATATGTTGGTATTACGTATGAAGTTAAGACTAAATAGTTTTATCTTTTAGAAATGTATAGCAACTATCGTGAATGTGTTTCTTGGGTCAGGAAAGCCTAACCACATCATCATAGGTGGGATATGCGGTTTTTATGAAGGAATGGCTACTATCACTGTCAAACATACAAGATCATTAAATAAGCACGACTTCCTTGGACAACAGGGGAGGAGACCTGCTATTCTTTCTGGCATCCAGGAAGATTATCTCCCGGTATACGTGGTACCAGATGGCAGAAGTTACTTTCTGATGGAGCTGAGATGTCCCTGACTGAGCAGCAACCTACCAGGAGGAAGGCATGAACTCTCTGGTTTGTTTAGTATCTACACGCTAGGAGAAACTATTTCTAATAGCAGTGCAATATACTTCCTCTATTGTGCTCTATGTATCTGCATTTACTCAAGTTCTATGACACAGCATAGCCTTGCCTGAAATATAATTTGGGGAAATTAAATGAGGGGTTTATAATCATCCTGTAAGTAAACTGATGGAGGAAGAGTATGACCCAGAGAAACCACTGGATTTAGTGAAGTACTCTAAGAATTCCACAGATTTAAAACAAAATCAGAATACAATCCAACAAAACAACTCCCAAACACAGCCAATGGGTCAATTTGCAGTACATGCTATGCATATTGTATACATACATTTTAGGGATTTCCAGAATTTTCTTGGATAAAAGAATGTACTGCCTCCTGTGATCGAAAATCATTATAATGTAGACATTTTAAATAAGGTCTCAAATGTCAAATACATAAGGTAGGAAAACCTCAAAGGACAAATTTATTTATTTTACTAAAAAGAATTGATTACATGGAAATAATATATCATCGTCATTTCTCAGTTATAAAATGACAGTTTTCTGTTTGTTTTCTTATTCCTATTTTTTTCTTTCTTTCTTTCCTTTTTTTTTTTTTTTTTTTTTTTGGTTGTTGTTGTTGTTTGAAAGTCTCACTCTGTCGCCCAGGCTGGAGTGCAGTGGCATGATCTCAGCTCACTGCAACCTCCACCTCCCAGGCTCAAGCAATTCTTGTACCTCAGCCTCCTGAGTAGCTCTGATTATAGGTGCAGGTTGCCACACCCAGCTACTTGTTATTTATTATTATTATTATTATTTTGTATTTTAGTAGAGACGGGGATTTACCACGTTGCCCACTTGAAATCATGGGCTAAAGTAATCTACCCACCCCAGCTTCCCAAAGTGCTGGGATTACAAGCATAAGCCACCATGCCCAGCCTCTTACTCAGACTTTCCTATGCTAAGTTTTTCAGCACGTGCTGCTGTAAAAGGCTGCATTGCTCTTATAGTCTAAACGTAAAATACATGTTATATTTTAAAATCATGTATTATGTTGTATATAACATATTAGAGATAAATATAATTGTAGCTACATTATTCTTCCCAAAGTTAGGGAAAAAATAGAACTGCTCATTTGAACTTTGATAAGGTTTCATGTTCATATTGAAATTAATTCTTCCCTAGATCTAAATCTATGGTTTATTTTGAACATGTCACTAAGTCCTACTGTATTTTAAAATAATTAAAATATCCTTCCTAACTCTACTATCTTAACCTCATACTTCATTTCATTCAATTCCTCCTCAGATGATATGGGTTAGAGTTCCTTTATTCAAGAGTGATATCAAAATTATTTAGCAGAGTATATTATGGACAGGATCAATCAGAACCAGATGCCAACTACTCAAGAAACTTACAGATCAATCAGAACACATGCCACCCAATCAAAATAAACAGCTAAGTGCTAGAGGAGGGGCCTAGAAGCCCCCCTATTACATAAGACATTACCTCATTCATTGCTAAATCATGGGAGACATTCAGAGATCTTAGAAGGGGCAGGAGACTTGGAGTAGCCAAGTCTAATAACCAACATGCATGAAAGGTTTTCGCTGTTTTACTTTGCATAGATGTAACAATACAGTTGTTTATGTCTGCTCCCTCTCCAAACATTGCTGAAGTGTCAGCTAAGCAATAAGAGAAATATAATACCATATTAAGTGACAGAGCAAGAGATGTTAACCAACTTTTGGAAGAGGAAAAATTGCTAGGTGATAGCTGACTTTACAGAAAGGAGAAAGGTGTTGCCTAAGTGGAAGCTAAGCAAGATTCCAATGAGAAATAAGCTAACTTATCTTTTAGAATCCTGGAAAATTTTAGACATCGGAGGTGCCAGGTATTTCTGAAGTTATAGGGGGTTAGGGATCATGACACTGAAAATGAAGCATTGCCTAGGTGTCTGTAAAAGGACAACTGGATTCTGTGTCTCTTTCTCTGACTTCATGCAACCAAGTAATTTCCTTTTTTATGTCTCAGGAGATAATTAATTTATTCTCTGTAGAAACTGCGTCAAAGAGTGTCAGAATCCAGGTTGTGAAGGCACAGTAAAAGCTAAAGTGAGGTGCCATGCTAGAAACAGGGTTTACTGAGAGTACCAGATCCAGTCTCCCTCCCTCACATGAATTCTGAAATATTTACAGACAGGTTTATCCATCCAGGCCTTTGGAGGGTTTGTCTATGGAGAAAACATTGGTGGGAATGTGCAATGATACAGTTGCTTCATGAAATATTTTGGCATTTTCTTTTTTTTTTTTTTGAGACGGAGTTTCGCTCTTGTTACCCAGGCTGGAGTGCAATGGCGCAATCTTGGCTCACCGCAACCTCCGCCTCCTGGGCTCAGGCAATTCTCCTTCCTCAGCCTCCTGAGTAGCTGGGATTACAGGCACGTGCCACCATGCCCAGCTACTTTTTTGTATTTTTAGTAGAGACGGGGTTTCACCATGTTGACCAGGATGGTCTCGATCTCTTGACCTCGTGATCCACCCACCTCGGCCTCCCAAAGTGCTGGGATTACAGGCTTGAGCCACCGTGCCCAGCCGGCATTTTCTTAAATCGTCAAACATACACTTATCATTTGATTCAGCCATTCTACTCCAAAGTTCTGAAAGAAAATATTCTTTCTGAAACTGCTCTCCTTTAACCTTATAACGTTGTATATGGATGTTCATAGCAGTTCTATTTGTAATAGCCAAAAACTAGGAATGCTTTGAATATCCATCAAGAAATATAGAAAATCTGAGGTGATTATATGTAATGGACTACTACTTAGCAATAACAAGAAATGAATTATTGGGCCGGGCGCGGTGGCTCAAGCCTGTAATCCCAGCACTTTGGGAGGCCGAGGCGGGTGGATCATGAGGTCGAGAGATCGAGACCATCCTGGTCAACATGGTGAAACCCCGTCTCTACTAAAAGTACAAAAAATTAGCTGGGCATGGTGGCACGTGCCTGTAATCCCAGCTACTCAGGAGGCTGAGGCAGGAGAATTGCCTGAACCCAGGAGGCGGAGGTTGCGGTGAGCCGAGATAGCGCCATTGCACTCCAGCCTGGGTAACAAGAGCGAAACTCCGTCTCAAAAAAAAAAAAAGAAAAGAAAAGAAATGAATTATTAGTATAAGCAACAATATGGATGAATCTCAAAATATTTTTTCTGGATGAAACAAAAAACAGAACAAAAAAAAAAGGAGTATATTCTGTATATATGAAGAATGGGGAATGAGGAAATGTGGGAGCAAAGGATTGCAGAGATAAGTGAGTAAACTCTGGGAGCTGAAGGATATGTTCATTATTTTTGTTGCAAGGGGTTCACAAGTTTATAAATATGTCAAAACATTACATTCTATGATTTAAACATAAATTTAACTTTTAAATATGCAGTTTTTGAGGATTGAGTATAACTTGATTGTTTGATAGATGAATGATAGCTAGATTGATTGACTGATAGAAATGTAAAGCCAGGAATTCCTCTAGAGACCTTTGCATTTCTAAAGCTTGGGTCACCTAACTAAGTTGTTCTCTTTATATCACCTGTGAATGAGAATAACTTTTAGGTCTCGGGCATTCTAATTTTTTAACTTAATTATTATAGAAATCATTTTTGTAGTTATATTTTTATTTGTGCTTTGCTTTTTTTTTTTTTTTTTTTTTTTTTTTTTTTTTTTTTTTTTTTGAGACGGAGTTTCGCTCTTGTTACCCAGGCTGGAGTGCAATGGCGTGATCACGGCTCACCGCAACCTCCGCCTCCTGGGTTCAGGCAATTCGCCTGCCTCAGCCTCCTGAGTAGCTGGGATTACAGGCACGTGCCACCATGCCCAGCTAATTTTTTTGTATTTTTAGTAGAGACGGGGTTTCACCATGTTGACCAGGATGGTCTCGATCTCTTGACCTTGTGATCCACCCGCCTCGGCCTCCCAAAGTGCTGGGATTACAGGCTTGAGCTACCGCGCCCAGCCCCTGTGCTTTGCTTTTAAATGCAAAGCATTCTCAACAATGGACATAAGTATCCAGTAACAAACAGCAAGTATTAATGTCTTTTAACATAAAATTTACTGAGAAATAAAAATACAAAGCTTATGAGTACAGAAATGATAGTTCTGCCTGGTTTATTTTATAAATAACCTCAGATCATGCTAAATGGCCAAAGTTACTTTATCTTCATTTGAATACTTTGATTCTTTTCATGAAAAGTTTCTCTCAATTTAAGACATTTGCTTTATGTCCAATTTAGAGAAGTATATAAAGTACTATATACACTATTTAATAATTCCTGCTGGAAGATAGAAGAACAATTTTATATAGTCTTTTGGAAAAGGTTGAAAATATCCCAGTGGATACAGCATAATTCAGTACCTTTACTACTTTATTGATTTTATTTTGAGTAATTTGTCCATGTTGTGCTTTACAAATCATTTTTAATATATACCTGGCATGCTTCTATCTTCATATTATCCCAGTTTTTTTTTTTTCCACATGCTTTCTAGAATTATAATTTAACTCAGAGGTTCATACTGGCTGCATATCCCAATTACCTGTTAAAATACCAACATCCAGGCTCAACTCACAGATTCTGATTTAATTGTTTCAGGTAGGGCCCTGGCATAAATATTTTTAAAAACATCCCTGGCAACTCTAATGTGTAGCCAATATTAAGAATCACTATCTTACACACTGTCTATATCAGCATTTTCCAAATGTGCTTGAACGCAAGAATGTTCAAACAAGATACCTCAAAAATCCAAAACAAGACAAATGGCTCTGAATTTCCAAATTTTAGATCCTCAATCAAAACCTCCTGAGTCAGGATCTCCACAGAAGTAAGGAGAATCAAGAGCTTCAGTTTAAGAAGCACTATTTCACAAGACTCCAAAGACATTATAATCAATCCCAGAGGTTGGAAAAGATAAAGAATATATAGACACATTGGGGTCTTTCAATCTCCTGCCTTCTCATACCAACATTCAATGCAGCATCATTTTTAAAACTTTTACCTCCTAAATACATGTGAAATATCTCTACTTACCTCCATTACCCCTCATCACACCTGTCACCTAAGAGCCCAACAACAAACCTCAGTCTACTCCAGTATCTCATTCTCACACCCAGGTCACAGGCTTCTACTCTTGCCTACTCCAACTTGTTTTCTCCATTAGAGCCAGACTTATCATTTGGAACATCAATCTTATCAAATCACCCAGAGCTTAACATATTGCCCAGAGCTCTTATGTAAATACAGTACAACACATTCACACCTTGGTCTGGCTTCCACCTTTTCCCACCTCATTCAGGACTCAGCTCCCTTTACTTCCTGTCATCTGGCCAGGATAGCCTTCTTTCCCTCTGTTCATACAGGCTAAGCAAACAGACTGCCACAGGCCATTTGCAGAAGCTCAGTCCTCTGCTTGGAAAGCTCTTCCAGGCCCCCACCCTACAGCTTTATCTAGTTAAAAAGGCCTATGCATTCTTCACAAGTCAGGCAACAGCCAAGCCTTCATCTTCCTCTAGATAAGTCAAATCTTGCAACCTCAGGCTTTTTTAGTAGCATATACCACTCCTTCCTAAAATTGTCCAGAATTACAGCATGCATTCATCTGTGTGACTCCATTTTTGTTTTCCTCCTCTCCCAGCACCTATTTGACTATGAACTCACTGGGAACAGAACACTTTTTCTCTCTGAGACCAAATTGCCTAGGTTCGAATCCTAGCTTACTATTCTAAACATTTTGTGTGCAGATATTAACGCGACGGTAATTATTCTGATAATTTTCTCATTGTCGTTGTTAGCTTTAGAGCAATTGTTTTTTCAGATCTGTGTAACTGTATTAAACTGAAGCTTCCATATTAATTACGGCAGCAGAATTAGTCAAATGTTTATGTTGTTACACATTTAAGCCCAGAAATTTAAAATACATTTTTAAGAATCAACAGATTTTCATATGCTATATTTCTAACCTTAATATGCTAACCTATATTTCTAACCTTTCATATGCTATATTTCTAACCTTAATAGCATTACAGGGATGGGGGCGGGGAAGAAAAAGAAAAAAATGGAAACAGCTCAGCAGCAAAGAAAGGTCAAAGCAGCGTTCAAGCAAACAGACTCAGCCCAAGGCCACAAAGGTGGCCCAGGCTCGGTAGTGAGTACCACAAGCAGAACACAAGCAGAACGCAGCAAGCAGCAGCCGTGTGGGGCCAGGTCCAAATAGCTGCGTGCTGCTCTCCGCAGGTGTTCCACAGCAAAATTTTGTGTGTTCTTTGTAAACAAGTAACATCCAAAATTGTAATAATAATTTCTTTGTTATCTCTGAGGTAACTCTTTTTTTTTTTTTTTTTTTTTTTGAGACGGAGTTTCGCTCTTGTTACCCAGGCTGGAGTGCAATGGCGCAATCTTGGCTCACCACAACCTCCGCCTCCTGGGTTCAGGCAATTCTCCTGCCTCAGCCTCCTGAGTAGCTGGGATTACAGGCACGCGCCACCATGCCCAGCTAATGTTTTGTATTTTTAGTAGAGACGGGGTTTCACCATGTTGACCAGGATGGTCTCGATCTCTCGACCTCGTGATCCAACCGCCTCGGCCTCCCAAACTGCTGGGATTACAGGCTTGAGCCACCGCGCCCGGCCCCAACTCTTTTAAAATCTGATCTAAGTAAAGCAGTAGCCTCTAAAGGGGAAGAAATTACATCTAGCCCATGAATTAGTTAAAAAGCAAGTAGAAGCTAAGCATGTAAAACTACACCCTTTAAAGAAAAGCTTTAAACCAAATGGAATTACTATCAGTTAAGTTAAAAAGTAAAACTGTTAAGCCCATTCTCAAAAAGTAAAATGGCCAAACCTACCTGATATTTCCCTGTTGGAAAACTTAAACGTTGTTCAAAAAGCAAAGCTTGCTGCTCCAGTGGCTCTATACCGGCCTTCCACAGCAGTAATTGTCTATTCAGGCTGGGATTCAGCAGGCTGGTAAAGATGAAAATTTAGAGGGATAGCAGTTTCCAATTATAATGCACCCTCAAAATGAGCAGGGACAGTTTTAGGTAACATTGAATTCCATTTAAATTTCTAAAGAAACTTAAACAAGCAATCAATAATGCTAATACAAAATGTCATGTTGCTAAGCAGCCTTTTAAAGGGAGAGCTCATTTAATGGACTATATTAAGGCTGATGATGGCAATGGAGGAAATTTACATAAGGCTACATTATTAGTGCAAACTATGGCAGGATTGAGGGTAAACAACGGGACTGCTGCATTTCCTGGAGCTTGTTTCCATTCTGGAAAAAAGGAACACACCTAAAGGACTGCAGACAAAATCTAAGAACAGGACCTCAGCTGAGGATAACAATAAAAAAATACTAAACCAGGCATTTGCCCTAAGTGTAAAAAAATAAAGAAAGAAAAATAATTGGGCTAATCAATGTCATTCAAAATTTAATAAGGAAGGGAACCCGATTCCAACTGGGGCCTATCCTACTTAAGTTACTCTCTTATCTCTGTACAATGTTTGTCCCCTGCCACCAATAAAAGCACAGCAGCAAATTTGTGTAGCACTCAGAAAGTAAATATTTTACCTGGGGAGCCTCCACGAAAAAATACCAGCAGGAGTTTGTAAGCCCTTACCTACAGAAACAGTGGTTTTGCTTTTAGGAAAACCTAGCCTTAATACTAAAGGGATAAAATTTCATACAGAAGCTATTTAATAGTAATTTTACAGGGGAAATGCAAATTGTATGTCATTTTCCAATACTTGCAGTGCTAAACCTAAAAAACGCATAGCACAAATCTTACTTTTACCTTACATCAAATTAGGTCAAAGCAAAGATGAAAGAATTGGAGGATTTGGAAGTACAAATAAGCAGGGCAAAGCTGCATACTGGATATATCAAATTACAAATAAACACCCAGCATGTAAAGTCACTATTCATAGAAAAAAATTTTAAAGGTTTAGTTAATACTAGCACAAATGTCTCAATTATTTCTGTTCAGCACTGACCCTTTTCTTGGCCTGTATAAAATGCTCACTCTAATATAGTCAGAGTGGGGCAGGCCTCAGAAGTTTATCAAAGCAGTCTTATCTTACCATGTAAAGGGCCGGAAGGACAGCCTGGACCCATTCAGTCTATTGTAATTCAGATTCCTATTAACTTGTGGGGAAGAAACTTATTACAGCAGTGGGGAACCAAAGTCTTAATACCTGAACAATCGTATAGCTCCCAAAATCAGCAAATAATGGAGGCCATGGGCTATGTGCCTGAAATGGGAATAGAAAAAAATTTACAGGGTCTAAAAGAATCATTAGAAGTTAAGGGACAAAGTTCTCAACATGGTTAGAATATCATTTTTAATGACAGCCATTGTTAAACCTCCAAAACCAATAGCTTGAAAATGGTTAGATAATAAACTAATTTTGATAGAACAATGGCCACTTACAAAAACTGGAAGTTTTTAAAAATGTAGTTGCTAAACGATTAGAAAAAGAACATATAGTTCCCATATTTTTAGCTTAAAACTGTCCTATTTTTGTAATAAAAAGGAAATCTAAAAAATAAAAAATGTTAACAGATCTTAGAGCAATTAATGCAGCTATACTACTTTTACACACTATGATTCAAAAAAATTGTCTACTACTAACTATTATTGATTTGAAGGACTTTTTTTTTTTTTTAACAATTCCTTTGGCAGAAAAGAACTGTAAGCAATTTGCCTTCACTTTTCTTTTTATACTAATCAAAAACGTTCCTAAAAATATTATTGAAAAGTGCTTCCCCAAGGGATGTTAAACAGTTCCACAGTTTGTCAAACTTATGTGGACACAGCTATTAAGTCCACTAGAAAAAAATTTCCTCAGTGTTATATTATTCATTATATAATATTCTTTGTACTGCACCAAATAAAGAGTTACTTATACAATGCTATAACCATTTATAAAAAGAAATCCATTCAATGTACTAGGTTAATAGTAGCTCCAGATAAAATTCGATCTACAACTCCTTATTTGTATTTGTGCATGTTGGAAAAAACAAACAAACAAACAAAAAACAACAACAACAAAAAAACCACCATGTCACTTCAAAAGGTGTTCATCAGAAGAGATAATTTAAAAACTCTAAATAATTTCCAGAAGTTACTTTGAAATATCAATTAGATAAGACCTACTTTAGCCATTTCAACTTATGCTGAGTAATTGGTTTTCTATTCTTTGAGAAGATTCCAGTCTGCATAGTCCTCAAGAATTAACTTAAAAAGCTAAAATGGAATTGCAAGTAATTGGAGAAAAAAATTCATAAGGCTCAAGTAAGTAAAATTAATCATAACAAGCCTTTAACATTATTAATTTTCCCTATTTAACACTGTCTTACACTCTCTTAGTAATAATCTCTTAGGAGTTATTATTCAAAATCAGGACTTAGTGGAGTGGCTGTTTTTACTTCATAATAGCACTCACACTCTTACTCTGTATTTGGACTGAATTGCAACTTTGATTGGAATGGGGAGGTCTCAAGTTGTAAAAGTGCATGGATTTAATACCATAAGAATAATAGTGCCTCTTACAAAAATTCAAATTCAGCAAGCCTATACTAATAGTGTAACATGGCAAACCTATTTGACAAGTTTTGTGGGCACTTTAGAAAATCATTATCTAAAAAACAAAAATTTTTGAATTTTTAAAATTAACCAATTGGATTTTATCCAAAATTACTAAGTCAAATCTCATTGAAAATGCAGAAAATGTTTTTACAGATAAAATCTAGTAACAATAAAGCTTCTTATTCAGTATCTAAAAGCAAAGTTATTCAAACTCCTTATACACAATTGGGCCTGGCAGAGGATCCAGGGAATGGTATAGTCAGAATGGACAACTGGCCCTTTGAATCTAGGCCACACATAGGCAGACTAACAAACGATGGTGCAACCAGCTCAGGCAGCTTTATGTAAGGGCACCTGCTAGTTAGGAACATGTACCCCACCCCAGACCCCAATCCCAGACCACCTGCCTGCACTGGGCATTGTCTCATCTTGGCAGAAAGGTGTGGGTGTGATGATCAGGTAGTATGTCCCTGGGTCTCAGGCCTCAGAAGTTCCTTAGGAACTGGGCAGTCACTGGGCAGGGGAAGGGGCCCAGAGACCCCTTGTGTGCATTTGCCCATGGAATGTGTTCCTACCCCAGCTTCTCAGCCCTCACTAGAAGAGTCCAGGGCTTCCACCTGCTCTATGTTTCCAGCTCTGATCCACTCACCTGGTGACTCTGAAGGCTTCCTGACTCCAGCCTGGGGACTCCTCTGTTAGATGGGGGTTCCAGGTTTCCTGCAGACAGAGGCCAACCCTTGGAGGTTGAACCTGGACCTCTTTTTTTTTTTAGATGGAGTCCCACACTGTCAGCGGTGCAATCTTGGCTCACTGAAATCTCCACCTCCTGTGTTCAAGCGATTTTCCTGCGTCAGCCGCCAGTGTAGCTGGGACTACAGGTGTATGCCACCATATCCAACTAATTTTTTGGTATTTTTAGGAGAGATGGGGTTTCCCCATATTGGCCAGAAGGGTCTCAATCTCCTGACCTTGTGATCCGCCCACCTCAGCCTCCCAAAGTGCTGGGATTACAGGTGTGAGCTACCGCTACCGGCCCTTAGTTCTTAAAGTATAATTTTTTTCTCTCTCCAGTCTCCCATTTTTACTAAAGAAAAATCATGATATGACCAAATGTCTCTATTATACCTGGCCTGAATATTTGTATAAAGTATAGCAAGAATAATTATTTTTACATAGGTTTTCAAAATCGGATTTCATAAAACTTGGTTTCATAAAGTGAATCTCAGATAAGACTTTTTAAAGCTGAACCCAGCTATGGGTCTGTCCCCTCAAATAACTACATGAGTTGCATAAATTTCTCTTTTGAGGTCACAGGATAACTTGGGTCTCATAAGCCTGTCAGGAAGTGACATTATTTACTTACCACAAGTTACTTACAGGGAATGTGTAGACAAGGTATGAAGCCAGTTTTCCCAAAGGGTTTTTATTGACTCTATACATCAAGTTTGATTCCTTAGGGAAAGCATGCCATTCCAGTCAAAGCCTTGCCAAGATAACTAATTTCTCCAATTGTGACCTGTTGCAGAAGAAAACACTCTTTTGCACTTATGCAAATCATATTTCTGTAAGTTAAGAATACTCACAAATAGATTCTAAATTCTGGAGAAAACAGATAGAGAGAAACAAATATGCTCCTAATTTTGTTTAGTCAATTGGAGTATATTTTACTCAATTGCTAAAAGCTGTAAATAGCTCAAAATAAGCTTCCTGAACTCTGAAAAACAAAACAAAGGATCAGTAATATTTTAAGCAAAGCCAAAAAGATTACTTCAGTCTATATTAGTTCACTCCATGCAGTTATCTCCTGTTCTGCTTTATATTCTTGAACATTTCAGGTCTCCATGAGAGTCCTGAAAGTTTTTTCTTTATGCTAATGATAAAATTTCCAAAGTTATCAGAAACCTGCATTTAAGAGCACCTGTCAATGTCCTATAGCAGATTATGAATCACCTTTCAAAGAGGATTAAAACAAGACAACAAATGTCTGCGGATGACAAAGAAGTCTTAGGATAACATTATGCAAATACAGTCCAAGGAAAATGAAACACCATTTCACATTTGGCAATGCTTTCTTTTTTTTCCTGAGATAGAGTTTTGTTCTTGTTGCCCAGACTGGAGTGCAATGCTGCAATCTCTGCTCACTGAAACCTTCACCTCCTGGGTTCAAGTGATTCTCCGGCCTCAGCTTCCTGAGTAGCTGGGATTATAGGTGCTTGCCACAATACCTGGCTAACTTTTAGTATTTTTAGTAGAGATGGGGTTTCACCATATTGGCCAAGCTGATCTCTAACTCCTGACATCAGATGATCCACCCTCCCTTGCCTCCCAAAGTGCTGGGATGACAGATGGGAGCCACTGTATCTGACCTTACAATGCTTTCTGACAATTCTTCCTCTATGGTTTTTATACCAAATAAGCCAAATGTCACTTATGTACTTTAGGGGATATAATATCTAAAAGATATGTATGTGAGAAAAATAAGTAATTTATAATTTGATTTTTACAAGTTTGTCAGATATCAAATCCCAGGTTATCTTAAGTCACTCATTAACCAAAGTGATAACTCAAAAATTGCAAAAAGGCAAAAAATTTTACTCATTAATAGAGGGATGACTTCACTTTCCAAATAATATATTTTTTCCCTTTCCTGTTGCTCCAGTTTATTCAAAAGGTCAGACAAAAATCTTTCATTTTTAAAATAATACATGAAAATCTTGTTCACAGGGAAAAGCTAAATCTCACCTTTGTATTAGTGCATTATTCATATCAAACGTTTTTTTTTTTTTTTTTTCTTGAGATGGAGTTTCACTCTTGTTACCCAGGCTGGAGTGCAAGGGCGTGATCTCAGCTCACTGCAACCCCCGCCTCCTGGGTTCAGGCAATTCTCCTGCCTCAGCCTCCTGAGTAGCTGGGGCCAAAGGCATGTGCCACCATGCCCAGCTAATTTTTTTGTATTTTTAGTAGAGACGGGTTTCACCATGCTGACCAGGATGGTCTTGATCTCTTGACCTCATGATCCACCCACCTTGACCTCCCAAAGTACTGGGATTACAGGCTTGAGCCACCGCGCCCAGCCTCAAACCTAATTCTTAATAAAAACTTATTGAACCTCCTTCATGACAAGAAACTGAAGCACTACAAAGAGGTTTTGAAACTTGGAGTGAGTGACAGTATGTTTCAGTAACGCTTCATCTACCCAAGGGTAAACAATCAAATCTCTTCTCAACTGTTATCTAGAGAGGGCATCCAAGATGGCCAATTAGGAGCAGCTCAGGATTGCAGCTCTCAGCAAAAGCATGGAGGGTGAGTGGATGCTGCATTTCCAGATGTATTTTTATTGCCCACAGACCAGGAGATTCCCAAGCGGAGGAGCCCCATGGGTGGCCAGCATGCCTGGTTTGGCCCCCGCAGTTGTTTTGGCCTGCATGGCTGTTTTTGCCAGTGCAACTGTTTTGCTGGTGCCCCAGCATGGCGGTTCTCTATACAAAATACACAGGTCCAGATGCCATTTTAGCTGGTGATTGGAGCTCTGGGAAGGCAAAGTCACCCATTCATCTGATTAAAAAGGGTACTGAAACAGGGAGCCAGGCCAGGAGAGTCTCAGGCAAAAAAGCACCACAAATCTCAGTGCCGCTGTTTCAGCTGGCGCAGTGGGTCACCGCATGGGAAATCACACAGATCCCGGCGCCTTTTCAACAGGTGACTGGAACACCTGGGAGACAGTCTACCATTAACTAAAGAAAAAAAATTTATTTTAAGGGGCTCTGAGGCAGGGAGCCAGGTGATCAGGCTCAGCTGGTCCCACCTCCACAAAAAAAAAAAAAAAAGCAACCCGAAACATTCTGGATTGAGAGTTTCACAGCAAGCACAGCTGAACCCTGGAAGGTCCAGCTCTGTGGGGGAGGGGCATCTGCCATTACTGAGGCAGTCCACCACTACGGAGGTAGTTTGCCATTCCTGAGGCAGTCCACCATCACAGAGAGAGTCGGCCATTATAGAGGTGGGCCACCAATGCCAAGGAAGTTCTAACTACACCCATAGAAACAGGACTGCAGGGAAGTTCACATGGCAGCTGGGCAGAGCCCACAGCAGCTCAGCAAAGCCTTGGCAGGCAGACAGTGACAAGGCTGCCTCCTCCCTGGGTAGGGCAGCCCTGAAAAAAAGCCAGCAGCACAACAGAAACTCATAAATAAAGCCCTAACTCCTTGGGACAAAGAACCTGGGAAGAAAAAAAAAGGGTGAGGTTTATGAGTTCTGCTGCAGCAGACTTAAATGTACCTGCCTAGCAGCTCTGAATGAACAGTGGAGCTCACAGCTCAGCACTTGAGTTCCTATAAAGGAAAGACTGTCTCCTCAAGCAGCTCCCTGACCCCAGTATATGCCAAGAGTCACCTCATAAAGGAGAGATAAGACTGACATCTGGCAAGTATCCTTCTGGGACAAAGATAGCAGAAAAAGAAACTGGCAGCAACCCTTACTGTTCTGCAGCTGCTGCAGGTGACCCCCAGGCAAGCAGAGCCTGGAGTGGACCTCAGCAGTCCTACAGCAGAGAAGGCAGACTGTTAGAAGGAAAACTAAGAAACAGAAAGAAATAACTTCATTATCAACAAATGGGACATCCACTCAGAGACCCAATCTGAAAGTCAACAGCTACAAAGACAACAGGTGGATATATCCACAAAGATGGGAAGAAGCCAGCGCAAAAAGGATGAAAACACCCAAAACCAGAATGCCTCTCCTCCTACAAAGGATCACAACTCCTCACCAGCAAAGGAACAAGGCTGGATGAGGAGAATACATATGATGAATTGACAGAATCAGGCTTCAGAAGGTGGGTAATTAGAAAGTTCTGTGAGCTAAAAGAACATGTTCTAACTCAATGCAAAGAAACTAAGAACTTTGAAAAAAGATTTGACGAAATGCTAACAAGAATAAACACTTAGAGAGGAATATAAGTGAATAGATGGAGCTGAAAAACACAACAAGAGAATTTCATGAAGCATACACAAGTTTCAACAGCCGAATTGACCAAGCAGAAGAAAGGATATCAGAGGTCGAAGATCAACTCAAAGAAATAAAATGAGAAGACAAGAATAGAGAAAAAAAGGGTAGAAAGGAATGAACAAAGTCTCCAAAAAATATGGGACTATGTGAAAAGACCTAATCTACATTTGATAGGTGTACCTGAATGTGATGGAGAGAATGAATCCAAGATGGAAAACACTCTTCAGGATATTGTCCAGGAAAACTTCCCCAACCTAGCAAGGCAGGCCAATATCCAAATCCAGGAAATACATAGAACACCACAGAGATATTCCTCAAGAAGAGCAACCCCAAGGCACATAATCATCAGATATGCAAGGGCTGAAATGAAGGAGAAAATGCTAAGGGCAGCCAGAAAGAAAGGTTGGGTTACCCACAAAGGGAAGCCCATCAGACTCACAGCAGATCTCTCAGCAGAAACCCTACAAGCCAGAAGAGAGTGGGGACCAATATTCAACATCCTTAAAGAAAAGAACTTTCAACCCAGAATTTCATATCCAGCCAAACTAAGCTTCATAAGTGAAGAAAAAATAAAATCCTTTGTGAACAAGCAAGTACTCAGAGATTTCATCACCACCAGGCCTGCTTTACAAGAGGTCCTGAAGGAGGCACTGAACATAGAAAAGAACAACCAGTACCAGCCACTCCAAAAACATATCAAAGGGTAAAGAGCATCAACACAATGAAGAATGTGCATCATCTAACAGGCAAAACAGCCAGCTAGCATCAAAATGGCAGGATCAAATTCACACATAACAATATTAACCCTAAATGTAAATGGGCTAAATGCTCCAATCAAAAGACACAGACTGGTAAACTGGATAAAAAGCCAAAACTCATTGGTGTGCTGTATCCAGGAAACCAATCTCACATGTAAGGATACACAAAGTCTCAAAATAAAGGGACAGAAGAACATTTACCAAGCAAATGGAGAGAAAAAAAAAAAAAAAAAGCAGGAGTTGCAATTCTCATCTCTGATAAAATAGGATTTAAACCAACAAAGATCAAAAGAGACAAAGAAGGACATTACATAATGGTAAAAGGATCAATGCAACAAGAAGAGCTAAAGATCCTAAATATATATGCACCCAATACAGGAGCACCCAGATACATAAGACAAGTCGTTAATGACTTACAAAGAGACTTAGACTTCCACACTATAATAGTGGGAGACTTTAAGACCCCATTGTCAATATTAGATCAACGAGACAGAAAATAAGGATATCCAGGACTTGAACTCAGACCTGGACCAAGCAAACCTAATAGACATTTACAGAATGCTCCACCCCAAATCCAAAAAATATACATTCTTCTCAGCATCACATTGCACGTACTCTAAAATTGACCAAATAATTGGAAGTAAATCACCCTCAGCAAATGCAAAAGAACAGAAATCATAAGAAACAGTCTCTCAGATCACAGTGCAATCAAGTTAGAACCCAGAATGCAGAAACTAACAGAACCACACAGCTTCATGGAAACTGAACAGCTGGCTCTTGAATGTTGACTGGATAAACAATGAAATGAAGGCAGAAATAAAGATGTTCTTTGAAACCAATGAGAACAAAGACACAACATACCAGAATCTCTGGGACATATTTAAAGCAGTCTCTAGAGGAAAATATATAGCAATAAGTGCCCATATGAGAAGCAAGGAGAGATCTAAAATCGACGCCCTATAGGCAAAATTGAAAAAGCTAGAGGAGCAAGCTAAGAAAAAACTCAAAACCTAGCAGAAGACAAGAAATAACTAAGATCAGAGCAGAACCGAAGGAGATAGAGACACAAAAAACCCTTCATAAAATCAACAAATCTAGGAGTTGGTTTCTCGAAAACATCAGCAAAATAGACCACTAGCCAGATAAATAAAAAAGAAAAGAGAGAATAATCAAATAAATTCAATAACAAACGATAAAGGGGATATTATCACAGATTCCACAGAAATACAAACCATCATCAGAGATTATTACAAACAACTCTATGCACAAAAATTAGTAAACCTGGAAGAAATGGATAAATTCCTGGACACTTGCATCCTCCCAAGCCTAAAGCAGGAAGAAGTCAAAACCCTGAAGAGACCAATAACAAGATCTGAAGTTGAAGCAGCAATTAAGAGCCTACAACCCAAAAAAAGTCCAGGTCCAGATGGATTCACAGCTGAATTCTATCAGACATACAAAGAGGAGCTGGCATCATTCCTTCTGAAACTATTCCAAGCTATGCAAAAAGAGGGAATCCTTCCCAAATCATTTTATGAGACCAACATCACCCTGATACCAAAACCCAGCAGAGACTCAGCAAGAAAATAAAGCTTCATGTAATTCCAGCACTTTGGGAGGCTGAGGCGGGTGGATCACGAGGTCGAGAGATCGAGACCATCCTGGTCAACATGGTGAAACCCCATCTCTACTAAAAATACAAAAAATAAGCTGGACATGGTGGCACATGCCTGTAATCCCAGCTACTCAGGAGGCTGAGGCAGGAGAATTGTCTGAACCCGGGAGGCAGAGGTTGCGGTGAGCTGAGATCATGCCATTGCACTCCAGCCTGGGTAACAAGAGCGAACCTTCATCTCAAAAAAAAAAAAAAAAAGAAAAAAAAGAAAGAAAGAAAACTTCAGGCCAATATCCACGATGAACATAGATGCAAAAATCTTCAATAAAATACTGGCAAACCAATTGCAACAGCACATCAAAAAGCTTATCCACCACGATCAAGTAGTATTCATCCTGGGGATGCAAGGCTGATTCAATATATGCATGTCTATAAACATAATTTACCACATAAACAGAACCAAGACAAAAACCACATGATTATCTCAATTGATGCAGAGAAGGTCTTTAACAAAATTCAACAGGCCTTTATGCTAAAAACTCTGAATAAACTAGGTATTGATGGAATGTATCTCAAAATAATAAAAGCTATTGACGACAAACCAACAGCCAATATCATACTGAATGGGCAAAAACTGGAAGCATTCCCTTTGAAATTTGGCACTAGACAAGGATGCCCTCTCTCACCACTCCTATTCTATATAGTATTGGAAGTTCTAGCCAGAGCAATCAGGCAAGAAAAAGAAATAAAGGGTATTCAAATAGGAAAGGAGGAAGTCAAATTGTCTCTATTCGCAGACGACATGATTGTATATCTAGAAGACCCCATCGTCTCAGCCCAAAATCTCCTGAAACTGATAAGCAACTTCAGCAAAATCTCAGGAAACAAAATCAATGTGCATAAATCACAAGCATTCCTATACATCAATAACAGACTGAAAGAGAGCCAAATCAAGAACGAACTGCCATTCACAATTGCTACAAACAGAATAAAATTCCTAGGAATATAACTAATGAGGAACATAAAGGACCTCTTTAAGGAGAACTACAAACCACTGCTCAATGAAATAAGAGAGGACACAAACAGATGGAGAAACATTCCATGTTCATGGTTAGGAAGAATCAACATCGTGAAAATGGCCATACTGCCCAAAGTAATTTACAGATTCAATGCTATCCCCATCAAGCTAACAGTGACCTTCTTCACAGAACTGGAAAAAACCACCTTAAACTTCATATGGAACCAAAAGAGAGCCCGCATAGCCAAGTCAATTCTAAGCAAAAAGAACAAAGCAGGAGGCATCACAGTACTGGACTTCAAACTATACTACAAGGCTATAGTAATCAAAACAGCATGGTACTGGTACCAAAACAGAGATATAGAACAATGGAACAGAACAGAGGCCTCGGAGGCAACACAACCTATCTACAACCATCCGATCTTTGACAAACCTGACAAAAACAAGCAATGGGGAAAAGATTCCCTATTTAATAAATGGTATTGGGAAAACTGGCTAGCCATGTGCAGAGAGCAGAAACTGGACCCCTTCCTGACACCTTACACTAATATTAACTCCAGATGGATTAAAGACTTAAACAGAAGACCTAATACCATAAAAACCATAGAAGAAAATCTAGGCAAAACCATCCAGGACATAGGCATAGACAAGGACTTCATGACCAAAACACCAAAAGCATTGGCAACAAAGGCCAAAACAGATAAATGTGACCCAATCAAACTCCAAAGCTTCTGCACGGCAAAAGAAACAGTCATTAGAGTGAATCGGCAACCAACAGAATGGGAAAAAAATTTTTGCAATCTACCCATCTGACAAAGGGCTAATATCCAGAATCTACAAAGAACTAAAACAGATTCACAAGAAAAAAACAAGCCCATTCAAAAGTGGGTGAATGCTGGGAGCGGTGGCTCAAGCCTGTAATCCCAGCACTTTGGGAGGCTGAGGCGGGTGGATCACGAGGTCAAGAGATCGAGACCATCCTGGTCAACATGGTGAAACCGCATCTCTACTAAAAATACTAAAAATCAGCTGGGCATGGTGGCACGTGCCTGTAGTCCCAGCTACTCAGGAGGCTGAGGCAGGAGAATTGCTTGAACCCAGGAGGCGGAGGTTGCGGTGAGCCAAGATCATGCCATTGCACTCCAGCCTGGGTAACAAGAGTGAAACTCTGTCTAAAAAAAAAAAAAAAAAAAAAAAAAGGCCCGGCGCGGTGGCTCAAGCCTGTAATCCCAGCACTTTGGGAGGCCGAGGTGGGTGGATCACGAGGTCAAGAGATCGAGACCATCCTGGTCAACATGGTGAAACCCCGTCTCTACTAAATATACAAAAAATTAGCTGGCCATGGTGGCGCGTGCCTGTGATCCCAGCTACTCACGAGGCTGAGGCAGGAGAATTGCCTGAACCCAGGAGGTGGAGGTTGTGGTGAGCCGAGATCACGCCATTGCACTCCAGCCTGGGTAATGAGCGAAACTCCGTCTTAAAAAAAAAAAGTGGGTGAATGATATGAACAGACTCTTTACAAAAGAAGACATACAGGAGGCCAACAAACAGATGAAAAAATGCTCATCATCACTGGTCATTAGAGAAATGCAAATCAAAACTACATTGAGATACCATCTCACACCAGTTAGAATGGCGATCATTAAAAAATCTGGAGACAACAGATGCTGGAGAGGATGTTGAGAAATAGGAACACTTTTACACTGTTGGTGGGAGTGTAAACTAGTTCAACCACTGTGGAAGACAGTGTGGCAATTCCTCAAGGACCTAGACATAGAAACTCCATTTAACCCAGCAATCCCATTACTGCGTATATAGCGAAAGGATTATAAATCATTCTACTATAAGGACACATGTACATGAATGTTCATTGCAGCACTGTTTACAATAGCAAAGACCTGGAACCAACCCAAATGCCCATCGATGATAGACTGGACAGGGAAAATGTGGCACATATACACCATGGAATACTATGCAGCCATTAAAAATGATGAGTTCGTGTCCTTTGCAGTGACATGGATGAACCTGGAAAACATAATTCTCAGCAAGCTGACACAAGAACAAAAAATCAAACACCACCTGTTCTCATTCACAGGCAGGTGTTGAACAATGAGAACACATGGACACAGGGAGGGAAGTATCACATACTGGGGTCTGTCAGGGCAAATAGAGGAGGGACAGTGGGGATTGGGGAGTTGGGAGGGATAGCATGGGGAGAAATGTCAGATCTAGGTGATGGGGAGGAAGGCAGCAAATCACACTGCCATGTGTGTACCTATGCAACAATCTTGCATGTTCTTCACATGTACCCCAAAACCTAAAATGCAATAAAAAAAGGAAAAAAATTTTCTCTAAAAGTCCTACTAATAATAATGTCTAGTTTGTGGAGTTTATCAAAAAGGAAGACTAAAACATTGGATTCTCATCCACCTTAGAACAGAATAGAACTTCTTCAACCTAATAAAGGGCATCTCAAAAAACCCTATATCAAACATCATATTTAATGATAAAAAAATAAAATGCTTTTCTCTTAATGTCAGAAACAAGACAGGCATTTCCACTGTCACCAGAATTTATAATTATACTGAAGAACTGAAGGTTCCACCTTGTATAATGAGGTCAATCATTCAATAAATAATCTTGGAAATGAAGAAATAAAACATTCTCTTCATAGATGACATGATTTGTACTTGGAAAATACCAAAGACTCTGCAAAAAGTTAATGAAACTATTTGGTGAGTTTAGCAAAGTTTTGGGATGCAAGGTCAATATACAAAAATTAATTATAGTTCTATATACTATACTATAAAATTCTGTTCTATAAAATTAATCGTAGCTTTATATGCTATAGAATCTGATTTACAATTGTTCATAATTAGTACATTCATAATTAGTATGAGCAATTGGAAATCAAATTTTAACATGAAGCACTATTTACAATAGCACCAAAATATGAAATGCTTAAGTATAAATCAATCAAAACATGTACAAAATCTGTATGCTGAAAACTGCAAAACATTATCAGAAAATATCACAGATAACTAAATAAACAGAAAGATATACTGTGTTCATGGATTGGTGAACTCAATATTCTTAAGGTGTCAGTTCTCTCCAATCAATATCTGAGCAAAATTAGAAATTTATCAGCTGATTCCAAAATTAGGTGGAAAGACAATAGATTAAAACTAGCCAAAAGAATTTCGAGAAAGAATAATAATAGCAATGTTGAAGAATTCACAATATCCAATTTCAATAGTACTGTATTTAAGACAGTGTACTGCTGATAAAAAAAAAAATGCAGACAGATAAATCAGAGACAGTCCAGATGTAGACCCGAAATTTTTAATATAATTAAATGGAGAAAGAATAGGTATTTTACAAATACTGCTGGGATAATTGTAAATCCATATTTTTTAAAAGCTAATCTTGATCCATATATCACACCATATAGAAAGTAATTTGACACTTTCTCATAGACATATACTTACAGTACAACACAGCAATCCAGGTAATTACCCAAACAAATGGAAGACTGTGACAAACACAAAAGACCATATACTGTATTATTTCAGTAATACTAAATTCTGGAAAAGGTAAAACCATAGTGACTGAAACTAGATAGATGGTTGCCTAGAACTGGGAATTGGAGGAAGGCACTCAGTGCAAAGGGCCATGAGGAACTTCTGGCAATGATCTATATCTTGATTATGGTCATGGATACATGACTGTGTGTAAACTCCAAAGCTTACTAAATGTTACACTTAAAATAGGTAAATTTTATTGCATGGAAATTATTCCTCAATCAAACTAGGGAAAAGTGAATTGGCTAAATTATTCCTCAACCTTCCTTGAATTCAGTTTGACTTACTTGAGTCATTTTTTGACTGAGTCATCCATGTCCACCCTTCTTCATACAGTAGTTTCCTGTATCATCAACTGTTGTTCAGCCTTTATTAAAAGTGCATCACTATTTTCTCCAGAATTTTCTTCCATGCCTCTAACACCCATTCTACAAGTTTTGATGTAAATGTTCAAGCAATGGTGATCATATTACTTTTGCTGCTTACATGACTATAAGATGCTTTCTGACTTCAGATACATTAAAATGTGAAAAAAATGTACATCTAAGAATGAAAATGTGATAGAAGGAAACAAGGTTTAAATGCTGGTGAAATGAACTTTTTAATTATTATGTAATAATCTCTTTATCTTTAGTAATGCTTTTTGGTTGTCAGTGTTACCTGACATAAATATAACTAACATGACATTCTTTTAATTTTGTTGGTATATCTTTTCCCCAGCTTTTTGCTTTGAGAGATCAACCTTGCCTTTACAATTAAGGGGCTCTAGAGAGCTAGTGCTGGTGTTGAGCAGTGTCTATGATGTCTGGTGGAGGTAGATATTTGACAGAGCAGTAACAGTACCTTTAAGATAAGACTTATTTATAAGTAAACAAGATACACCTCCAGGGATCCCCAGAAAAACTTGAGAAACATTGTAGAAGTAGCTAATGTCATCTGCAAGCACGGGGAGCAAAAGCCACTGACATCTGAGTATTAATGTAATAATTATTCCTGTCTCTGTTCTCAATTGACTTTATTTAGAATACATATACAATATATAAAAATATACTTAAAAGCCAGGAAAAATTCTACTAACACCTTAGCCTGGATGATCACAAATCAACAAATCTGTATGTTCTATTTCACTGCAAATAACACATATTACCTTTGGAATATTTATAACACCAAAAGTAAAATGAGAGAAATGTAAGATAACCCTTCCAAAATATAATTAAATGATTGGGCAATAGGAAGACTGAAAAAAAAAGGTCTCTTAAATTTGGCAAGAAAGAAGTCACTGATAAGCTCAGGAAAGACATTTACAGTAAAGTACAAGGACTAGGAGCCATATTAAAGAGAATGAGTGAAAATCAATTACTCTCAACAATATGTTTGAGGAATTTGGGGTCAAAGGGTAGTTGCATATTTCTTTTGAATCAGTCCATATCCAAAAAGCTAAGGCTTAGGCCTTCCCAACTAAATTGCCTCATGCTGATTTCTTTCTGCATATCACTTTAAATTTTATCTTGTCATCTCTTTTTATCAGATTGTTTTCACAATCTGATAAAAGGTCAAGAGAGTCCTGTCACACAACATGGTCCAGATACTCACTTTGACACCCACTGACCATGTGGCCTTAACTGCTCTGACCATCCATTTTCCCTGTCCTGCCTCCTGCCACCTCTCCAGCAACCTCAACACCCCACTCTGAGTTCTTCCAGGAACATCATTCAGGCTATTCACTCACTCATTCATTTTTTCAATCAGTGAATATAATGGAGCACCTGCTGTGAACTTGAGGTTGGAAAAACAGTAGTGAACACTGTATAACGTTATCTCTGTTTCTCTTGACGGCATTGCTCAAGCAGTTCCTTGTGTCCGGAATGCTCTTTTCTGGCTAACTCCCACCAACCCTCAGGTACCATCTCTGCCAGGAAGGGCACCTGCCCACGACTATCCCCCAGATATGGCCAATAACTGAAGGCAGAGCTATAGAAGTTTAACTACAGGCCTGTAAGCAAGAAATAATTGCTAGTGTAAGCTGTTGAGAGTTGGGGGGCTATTTGTTACACAGCATCATTGCAGCAAAAGCTGACCAATACAAACAGGCAAATTCTAGCTTCAAGTTTCAGGACTGGGACACTGTGAATCAACACTTAGTGTTTTTAGACAGGGTGGGCCAATACTAAGCAGATGTTCTCAGAAGAGACAACATCTGAGATTGAGAGAAATCTGGGTGTGAGTCTTTGCTTTGTCATGCAGGGGTAGTAAAAAGCCTATTGATTAAAAAACACATTCTCTGGAATCAAGTTGCTTCGGTGCAAATCCCAGTGCTGCCGCTTATAAGCTATGTAACCTGGTACCAGTTTCTTAACTTTTGGGCCTCAGTTTCCTCATCTGTGAAATGGAAATGATTCAAGTACCAGCCTCATGAGGGCATTAAGTTGATTCAGTAAGCTAATATATGTGATGTGCTATGAGTCGCTACTTCTCAGTCATTGTGGGTGAGCTTGGCTTGGCAACTTTACTTCTAGAACCTTGTCATGTATCCAGTGCACTTTGTGTTCTTTGGATTATTAGAAACTCTAGCTGGCATGTTGTAGCTTTCTAGGCACCAAAACCTTCTTGTGCTGTCTCCATAGCAACTGCAAGCATAGACTCTGGAGTCGGACACACTCAAGTTCTAATCTGGTGACCTTGGGCAACTGATTTAACACTCTTTGCTCATAAAATGATAGCAGTAATTTCACATGCCTCTGAGGGTATGGTGAGAATCAAATGCAAATAGTGTATTTTTTACAGAAGTACTTAGCACAGCCCCTGGCTCACAGACGGTGTTATTGGCTTTTCTTGGAGAGAGGTGACACTATTGGAGAGCCATCTGCTTCTGGGCATCAGTTTGCAGGGAGGGTGTGACCAGAGCAATCCACTCTTGCCAGTAGGACCCTTTGAGTCTTTTTCCTGAAGGTTGGCAAAAGCCAGTCACAGAGAATCAGCAGAGCACACCTAGTACCTCCTTCTCCTCTATCTCCTAGCTGTCTGGCTTGATCCAGAAGACTTATGAGGGCCCCCTTCTTGTGAAGAAACTCCTAGTTGGAACCCATCTCTACAATGGCCCCACCCACCAGCACCACAATCCAATCAGCCTGGGGCAGGATGTGGAGTGCGTGGGTCACAAGAGTCTGTGTCTGGGCAGGGAAGGGTTAGGAGTTAACACACGTGTGGCCACGTTCCATGGCTCATGCCTGTAATCCCAGCACTTTGAGAGGCCAAGGCAGGTGGATCACTTGAGGTCAGGAGTTCAAGACCAGCCAGGTCACTGTGGCTAAGCCCTGTATCTACTAAAAATACTAAAATGAGCTTGGTATGGTGGCACACACCTGTAGTCACAGCTACTTGGGAAACAGAGGCATGAGAATCACTTGAAACTAGGAGGTGGAGGTTGCAGTGGGCTAAAATTGCACCACTGCATTCCATCCTAGGTGATGGAGCAAGACTCCATCAAAAAGAAAGGAAGGAAGGGAGGGAGAGAGGAGAGAGGAAGAGAGAGAAAGAGGAAGAGAGAGGAAGGGAAAGAGGAATGAAGGGAAGGGGAAAGAAAGTAAGAAAAGAAAAGTCATAAACATGTGCTTGGCCAGCCTCTGGAGCAGTGGGTAGGGGTGGGAGTATTGTCCCTGGACTCCGAGTGGGGAGAGCTCCCCTTCTTGTGCTCCTGCTATCTTTCTTGAAAACAGCATTTCCAAATAGAGAAACAGAGGGGACTCCTTCAGCCTACCTCAAGAAAACAAGGAGTCCATCTGACCCAGGACAATCATCCAAGGCAGAGCTGTAGTAGTTAAACCACAGATGCATAAGCAAGAAACAGCTGTTGTTGTAAGCTGATGGAATCTGAGGGGTTGTTTGTTATGTAGCATCATCACAGCAAAAGCTGACCAATAAAGAGGAAAATTGGACTCAAGTGGAAGGTGGCGGTGAGAGAAACTTGGGTTAGGACAGAATGCTGAGGGCATCCTCTGCCTTTGCCCTGTGCCCCCTGACACATGTTCCCAAACTTACTGTTCCCTGGAGTAGCCCACCAGGCCTGATGACCTGGTTAAAGATGTGCTAAGTGAGGTGGGCATCCAAACCCACCAGGGGGTCATCCAGCAGGTACACAGTTGCCTTTCTGTACACAGCCTGGGCGAGGCTCAGCTGCTGCTTCGGGCCCCTGAGAGATTCATGCCCTGTGGCCACAAAAGGGACATCTACAGGGTGAGACAGGGGAGCCCACGCAGAAGCAGGTTGGGGTGCAACTGCCCATCAGGGTGAGGTGTAGCTCCCCATGTCTGTCCCCTGGGGACATGCTCAGCTTCAAAGGCACTCACTCCCAAGCCAGCATTCCCTGCATCCTTACCGGCCTCGCTTCTCCCCTTCCCAGCACACTTCCTGGAGGGGTTACCTATGCTTCCCAAGCTACTCTGTCTCCTACTCACTCTCTGTATCCATTTGAGTCCAACTTCTGTTCCATTTCTCCACTGAGACTACCTTTAATGAGGACACCACTCATTTCCCTATTCGATGATCCAGTGGTAACTTTTCAGTCCTACTTATTTTTATTTTAAATTTTAATTGATTTCTTTTAGTTTTTATTGATATGTAATAGTTGTACCTATTTGAGGGGCACAGGTGATATTTTGAGACCTGTAGAGCAGTGGTCCTCAACCTTTTTGGCACCAGGGATCGGTTTTGTAGAAGACAACTTTTCCATGGGCCTGGGGGCAGGGGGGTGCTCCACATTACATTTATTGTGCACTTTACTTCTATTATTATTATTATTAATTGAGATGGATTTTTGCTCTCGTCACCCAGGCTAGAGTGGAATGGCATGATCTGGGCTCACCGCAACCTCTGCCTGCTGAGTTCAAGCAATTCTCCTGCCTCAGCCTCCAAAGTAGCTGGGATTACAGGTGCCTGCCACCACATCTGGCTGATTTTTTGTATTTTTAGTAGAGATGGCATTTCGCCATGTTGGCCAGGCTGGTCTCGAATCCCTGACCTCAGATTATCTCCTGCCTCACCCCCCCCAAATTGCTGGGATGATAGGCATAAGCCATTGTGCCTGGCCTGCTCCTATTATTATTACATTGTAAAATATGACAAAATACTTACACAACTCACCATAATGTAAAATCATTGAGAGCCTCAGCTAGTTTTGCTGAAACTAGATGGTCCCTCTGGGGGCAATGGGAGACTGGGAGACTGTGATAGATTATCGGGCATTAGATTTTTATAAGAAGCATGCAGCTGCAGGGCATGGTGGCTCATGCCTGTAATCCCAGCACTTTGAGAGGCCAAAGTGGGTGGATCACAAGGTCAGTAGTTTGATACCAGCCTGGCCAACATGGTGAAACCCTGTCTCTACTAAAAAAATACAAAAATTAGCCTTGCATGATGGTATGTATCTGTAATCCCAGCTACTCAGGAGACTGACGCAGGAGAATGGCTTGAACCCAAAAAACAGAGGTTGCAGTGACCCAAGCATGTGCCACTGTACTCTAGCCTGGCAAAGAGTGAGACTGCATCTCAAAAAAAAAAAGAAGAAGAAGAAGAAGAAGAAGCACGCAGCCGAGATTCCTCACATGTGCTCTTTACACTAGGGTTTGTGCTCTTATGAGAATCTAACACTGCCACTGATCTAGAGGTGGAGCTTAAGTGGTGATGCAAACAATAAGGAGTGGCTGTAAACACAGATGAAGCCTCACACACCTGCCCCCTACTCAACTGCTGTGCTGCCTGACCAGTTCCTAACCGGCCTCAGACTGGTACTGATTCGTGGCCAGAGGGTGTGGGGACCCCTGATGTAGAGAGTATGCAATGATCATATCAGGGTAACTGAGATAGTCATCACCTCAAATATTTATCTTCTGAATTGAGTACACCACAATCCTTGTCTTCTAGCTATCTTGAAATTTACAAATAAATTCTCATTCACTATGATTTCCCTTGTGTAGTATTGATTACTATCACTTATTCCTTCTATCTAGGACTTCTTGTCTTTCATGCATTCCTTTTTAAAATTATTTTTATTTATTTTTGAGACAGTCTCGCTCTTCCATCCATGCTGGAGTGCAGTGGCATGATCTCAACTCACTCCAACCTCCACCTCCTGGGTTCAATCGATTCCCCTGCCTCAGCCTCCTGTGTAGCTGGGATTACAGGTGTGCCACCATGCCTGGCCAATTTTTGTATTTTTAGTAGAGATGGTCAGGCTGGTCTTGAACTCCTGACTTCAAGCAATCTGCCCACCTCAGCCTCCCCAAGTGCTGGGACTACAGGCATGAGCCACTGCAACCGGCCATTCATTCATTCTTTTTTTTTCTCTCTGTAATCTAGACTCAGATGACACATTCATTCATTCTTACATTAATTTATTCCATTAAGAACTACTGCCTGGTTATCATATCCCTGTCAGGGATCTAGTCTTTGGGGAAACAGCAGTGAATGAAACAAAGTTTCTGCTATCTGAATGGATCCATCACTCTAATGAGAGGGAGAAAGACAGGCAATCCACAAACAAACCAGTAAGACAGACAGCACATTAAGTGGAAAGCTCTATGAAGAATAAATACTAAAGTAGGTGCAGCCAGGTGCGGTGGCTCATGCCTGTAATCTCAGCACCTTGGGAGGCCAAGGTGAGTGGATCGCTTGAGATTAGGAGTTCGAGATCAGCCTGACCAACATGGTGAAACCCCATTTTTACTAAAAGTACAAAAATAGTGGCACCTGCCTTTAATCCTAGTTACTCAGGCGGGAGTATTGCTTGAACTTGAGAGGCAGAGGTTGCAGTGAGCCGAGATTGCACAACTGCACTCCAGCCTGGGGAAGACAGCAAGACTCTGTCTCAAGAAGAAAGGAGAGGAGAGGGGAGGGGAGGGGAGGGGAGGGGAGGGGAGGGGAGAGGGGAGGGAAGGGGAGGGGAGGGGAGGGGAGAGGGGAGGGGAGGGGAGGGGAGGGGGAAGGGGAGGGGAGGGGAGGGGAGAGGGGAGGGGAGGGGAGGGGAGGGGGAAGGGGAGGGGAGGGAAGGAAGGGAAGGAAGGGAAGGGAAGGGAAGGGAAAGGAAAGGAAAGGAAAGGAAAAAGGAAAGGAAAAGCAGGTGTGGGTGTAAGGCACACTAGCATGAGCAGGGTTGCAGTGGTGGAGGTGGATAAGGTAATCTGGGAAGCCTTCTCTGCGAATGTGACAGAAGTGAGGGATGAGTCCTGGGAACTCCTGGGGAGAGATTTCCCACAGTGGGAACAGCAGTTGTAAAGACCCTGGGGACAGAGTGTGCTGCAGGGGATCAGGGAACATCACAGACTCTGGAGGCTGGAGTGAAGCCAGATGATGAAGGAAGATGGGGATGACAGATACCAGAGCAAGGTGACAGGGACCTTGCCAGGGATCATCACGACTTGGGCTTTGACTCTGAGGAAAATGGGAAGATGACCTGAGGTCAGGAGTTCGAGATGAGCCTGGCCAACATGGTGAAACACTGTCTCTACTAAAAATGTAAAAATTAGCCAAGTGTGGTGGCATGCGCCTATAATCCCAGCTACTCAAGAAGCTGAGGCGGGAGAATTTCTTGAATGTGGGAGGGGGAGGTTGCAGTGAGCCAAGATTGCACCACCCCAGCCTGTGCAACAGAGTGAGACTCCATCTCAAACACACACACACACACACACGCACACGCACACAAAAGTGGAGGAGTGGATTTGGCCTGGGGGTCACAGTTTGCCAGCTCCTGCCCAAGCCATAGCTCCAGATGCATATATTCTGTGTCTTGGACATCTCTGTCCAGACCCTTTGGTGAGGCCCAGAGAGGGGAAGCAATTAGATCAACATCACCCAGCAAGGCAGGGCAGAGTAAGACAGGACTCTAGTCATCTCACTCTCAGTTGTTGAACAGACCCTCACAGCCAATCCCTACCACGACTCCTTGAGTCTCTCTTTGGGTCCATTTCTATTTATTGATTAGTGATTATTCACTGAGCACCTAGTATGTGCTTGACCATGAGCTCAGCCCTTCTTCTTTCCCACTTCCCTGACCACTCCCTGCATTTCTCCATCATAGTGCCCATGATGAATCAGAGATCCAAATGACCCCTAACTGCAATGCCTCCCTGACCCAAAAGACCCTGAGACTCTCACCTGCTCCCTAATTGAAGTGTGGACTCCCCCAGGAAAGCTATCCACATCTGGCCCACAGGGCACAGACTTCTAGGGCTCTCCCCAGCCAGGCTGGGTCCAGCTACTGCCTGAGGCACACTTTCTCCACCACAGAGGTGTTCTGCACCCAGGCCTCCTGGAGCATGTAGGCCACTGAACACTAAAACACAACTTACTTTGGTCACAGAAGGATGATGGGGAAAGACTTATGACAGGTTTTGAGGAGCAGTGGGAGCTGGGCTCTCGGTGGGTGGGTGGGTGGTTGAGAGAATGAAAGTGAGCTTGGCTGAGATGGGGAGGGGTGAAAGGCAGTGAGGAAGGGGGACTTTCAGGATGATGGGGACATCCTAGCGCACAGGAAGGGGGTGGCCTTACTGTGATGCTCACAAACCCCTCCACCTTTGACAGCGCCCCAAAGAGGATGGACAGCAGGGAGGACTTCCCTGTCCCCACTGAACTGACTAAAGCCAGGAAACAGCCCTGGGGCATGGTTAGGTTTATTCTTTGAGTGCAAGAAAGGAGACATGACATTGGTTAGGGCCCAGCCCTCATCTTTGAGGAAGGGTGAGCCTCAGATGGAGATGAGCTTTCCTGCTCCAGGACTCTAAGAGCACCTGTGGGGCTGTTCCTTTCCCAGTCCTTGTCTGGCTATTTGAGCAACCATCCTGTGCACATCTGTGCATGTGCACACGCATACACACATACAAAGTGTGTACACATGCATGTACACTCATTTGCACACTCATACAAGCATGTTAGCATGCACAGCAATACACACAATGTAGGCACACATCTACACACACAAGCACATGAGCATACTCAAGCAATCCATGCTCACATGCATACATCTGTGCACACACTCACACCATGCACACACATGCATGCATGTCCACCCACGTGCACAGAGTTGGCAGTCGCCTGAGGGTTTCACCAGCCTGGCCTCCTGCCTTGGCTCCTGCAATAAATAGGCTCTTTCCTCCCCTTCCTGCCCCTGCTCTTGGTCCTGCCCCACTCCTGTCCATGTCCCACAGCCCATCCTCCACCCTGTGACCAGAGGGATCTGTTAAAACCCAAGTCGGCAGTGGCTCATGCCTGTAATCCCAGGACTTTGGGAGGCTGCGGTGAGTGGATCACCTGAGGTTGGGAGTCTGAGAGCAACCTGACCAATATGGAGGAATTTCATCTCTACTAAAAAATACAAAAATTAGCTGGGTGTGGTGGTGGATGCCTGTAGTCCCAGCTACTTGGGAGGCTGAGGCAGGAGAATTGCTTGAACCAGGAGGTGGAGGTTGCAGTGAGCTCAGATCACACCACTTCATTCCAGCCTGGCAACAGAGACTCCATCTCAAAAAACAAACAAAAAACGCAAGTCAGCTCTTAACACTTCCCAGGTAAACCCGTCAGCACTCCCATTTCACTCAGGGTCAAAGCTAAAGTCCTGATGATCATGAACGACATCCTGTCTCCGTCCACTCTGTGCCTCAGCTGCTCTTTCTTGGCCATGCTGACCTCCTTGCTGTTTCTTGAACAAAATAGGTCAGTGGTTCTCAACTGCGGATTACTGCATCCCCCAAGAGTCATTTGGCAAGTTCTAGATATTTTTGGATGTCACAACTGGTAGGGGGTGCTGCTGGCATCTAGTGGGTAGAGACTGGGAGTCTGCTAAACATCCCATAATGCACAGGACAGAACCCAACAATGAAGTTTCAGCCCAAAATATCAACCATGCTGAGGTTGGAAAACCCAAGTCCAGGCATAGTCCTGACCCAGGGCCTTTGCATATGCCATTCCCACTGCCTAGAAGGCTCTTCTCCCATGCCAGCCATGGTGGCTTATGCCTGTAATCCCAGCACTATGGGAGATGAGGCAGGTGGATCACTTGAAGTTGGGAGTTGGAGACCAGCACAGCCAACATAGTGAAACCCCATCTCTACTAAAAATACAAAAATGAGCTGGGTGTGGTGGGGCACACCTGTAATCCCAGCTACTTGGGAGGCTGAAGCAAGAGAATTGCTTAAACCCCAAAGGTGGAAGTTGCAGTGAGCCAAGATCATGCCATTGCACCCCAGCCTGGGTGACAGAGCAAGACTGTTTCCAAAAAAAATCCAAAACTGTTCTCCCAGACACCTGCACGGCTCACTGTCTTTCCTTATGGTCTCAGCTTGAATGCCAAGCCTTCCCTCACTAGGCATGCCATCGTGCTCTGTCCCCTTGCCCTGGATTCCTGTTTGGGCCTCACCTCTACCAGCACATCACCCCAAGAGAGCAGGGCCCTTGTCTGTTTCTTTCACCCAATCCCCAGTACCTAGAACAGAGCATGGCCCAGAGCTAGTGCTCCATCAATGAAGTGAGTGAGTGACAGCCAATGCAAATACTGCCCAGGACATATTCTCTCCCTTCTTATGGAGTTTCAGGCCTGGCTGAGATTTTTTGGCCACAAAGACCAAGCCATGGAATTGGGGGCTGTAGATGATAATGATCTGGGACTGATATATGTGGCACAGAATTGAGCAAAGCCGATTAAGCAAATGCCATTGTCCCCATCTGCAGGAAGTGCAGGTCTATGCTGTCCAGGTCCCCACCTGCAGGAGGTACAGGAGCATCCTGGGAATCTTCCTGGCAGAGAACCAGCCCAACCTAACCTACCCTCCCATCCCAGGCTGGAAACCTGCACCACCCCTCAGGTGGAAGTCAGCTGGAGCCCTACACAGCTTCTCCCTAAAAACATGAGGCTGGTTTCCATGGGTGTCATTCTGTAGCTGTGGAGGCAGGGAGGGCTTTCCTGGAACCAGGCAGAGGTAGCACCGTGTATCATGATGCAATCCTTTTTGGCAGCTGCAGGGCACAAGAGGCCAGTTACAGAAGCCCCCTGACCTGGCCAGCCTCTGCATCGGGGAGGCCAGAGGCAGAAGCAGCAACAGGAAATCTCTCCTACTGAACAAACCATCCTGCTGTTCGCTGGCTCCTGTGTGACCCTGCAGGGGTAGGGCACGTGTCTCACACCTGTAATCTCAGCACTTTGGGAAGCTGAGGTGGGTGGATCACTTGAGACCAGGAGTTGCAGACCAGCCTGGTAACTTGGCAAAACCCCATCTCTACCAAAAAGTATGAAAAGTAGCCAGGTGTGGTGGTGGGTGCCTGTAATCACAGCTACTCAAGAAGCTAAGGCAGGAGAATTGCTCGAACCCGGGAGGTTGCAGTGAGCCAAGATTGCACCATTCACCGCACTCCAGCCTGGAAGACAGAGCGAGACTCCATCTCAAATAATAGCAAATACTTATTAGAATATATATTATATATTTATTTTTAATTACATAACTACAATAATTATCATAACCATTATAATCGGTAATAAATATTTCACTGTGACAAGTGTAATTAGATTAGTGGTTCTTGATCCTTAACAAATAGAATCTCCTGAAAGATTTTCTAAAAATCAAAGCTCTCATGGCTCAGCCCAGACCCATTAAATCCATTCTCACAACCAGCTGCTGTGATGATCAATATGCCCATTTTGCAGATGGAAACACAGAGGCTGAGAGAGATGATCTACTTGTCAGGATCAACCAGCTAGTCAGTGCTGGGGCTGGGATTTGGACCTGGGCAGTCCAATGCCATCGGCTAGGTTTTTACCACTAGGTGAGTGTTTTTCAGGTACACGGTTTGCCCAGTTGCTTCAGTACAACAAGGGGGAGGGTGGTTTGGTCTGTGGGGTGACGAAAGGATGGGCTGGAGGGGCAAGCCCGAGTAACTTGAGTTTGGAGAGTCTCATCATGCAATAATGCTTGCAATGATGCTATTTTCTTTTCTCCTTTCTTTCTTTCTTTTTTTTTTTTCTGAGATGGAATCTCACTCTGTAGCACAGGCTGGAGTGCAGTGGCATGGTCTTGGATTACTGCAACCTGCGCCTCCCAGCTTCAAGTGATTATTCTGCCTCAGCCTCCTGAGTAGCTGGGATTATAGTGCACGCTATCACACCTGGCTAATGCTTGTATTTTAGTTTGGCCAGGCTGGTCTCAAACTCCTGACCTCATGATCTAGCCACCTCGGCCTCCCAAAGTGCTGGGATGACAAGCATGAGTCACCGTGCTGAGCTTGCAGTGATACTTTTTTCTAGCTTGACCAAAATGTTGCCATGCTTATAATCTTGGACTTTCTGCATGAGGACAAGACCTGGTCTGTTCGAAGAGGAGTCCCCCCAACCCCCAGCTCACAGACTGGTACCAGTCTGCAGCCTCAGGAACTGGACCATACAGCAGGAGGTGAGAGGAGGAAAGGCGAGCATTGTGTCACCTGTGTTCATATCCATTCCATATCACATGCGTCCCCACTTGATCTCCGCCTCCTGACAGATCAGCAGTGGCATTAGATTCTCATAGAATCATGAACCCTATTGTGAACTGCACATGTGGGATATCTGGGCTGCATGCTCCTTATGAGAATCTCATGTCTGATGATCTGTCACTGTCTTCCATCACCCCCAGATGGGACCGTCCAGTTGCAAGAAGACAATCTGAAATCATTATTTCATTACATGTTACAGTGTAATAAATGTACAATAAACGTAATGTGTTTGAATCATCCCAAATCCATGCACCCCACCCTGGGCCATAGAAAAACTGTCTTCCAGAAAACCAGTCCCTGGTGCCAAAAAGCTTGCAGACCACTGTGTTAGCATGTTCCCAACAGTGCCTCAGGTATTCTACTCAACCATCAGCACCTCTAACTTTCACAGAGATGGGAGGGAGGCTGAAATTTCAAATCTTCTAATGGCAAGGTTGGTTTCTTTGGCAACCAGCCCCACTGAGGCTGTCCAGGTGCCCCCAGCCATCAGTCGTCTCATTAGCATACAAAAGACACATCATTTCATACATTACACTCAGGACACTGGGGCAGAGACCACACACAAACTCTTATTATGTTCCAGTAACCCACAGAATGGAAGAAAAAATCTGCACAGTAGATTCTTCATAAGCGTCTGTTATCCAGAATGTATAAATAACTTTTACAATTCAACAACAAAGACAATCCAATCTAAAAACTAATGAAGCACTTTAATACACACTTCACCAGCAAGCACTTGAGAGATGCTTAACATTAGTCCTAATTCAAACCAGAAACAGATACCCCTTAACTCATACTAAAATAATCATACTAAAAAAAAAAACAAGTGTTGACAAATATGTGCGGAAACGTGAACTATTTAACACTGCTTGTGACAATATGAAATGGTGCAGCATATGTGTCAAATAATTTGGAGTTTCTTCAAACAGTTGCAAGTAGATTTACCATATGACTCAGTGATTCCATTCCTAGCTATATACCCCAAAGACCTGAAAACAGGTGTTCAAACAAAAACTCGTATGCTCTTTAAATGTGTCAAGATCATAAACATGCAGGAAAGTCTTGGGAACACTGACAGGAAAACTGGATCAAAATGAAAAAACACATTATACTCCCAAGCGGGGCAGGAGGTAAAAGTGAAATGAGTTTGTGAACTGAATTATCACGTAGGAACCATGCTGATTTCCTGATCTAGGGGTTATGTGGTGGTAACCTAGGAGAGTTTCCATGCTCTGGATAAAGTATATCGGACTATTTTGTGGGACGCTGCAAATCTAGTACAGTGATAACTGCTGGGGACTCTAAGAAAAGAAACATATTTTGCACTGCTACTGGAAGTTTCCTAGAAGTATCACATTATTAAAAAGTAAATTACTGCCAGGCATGGTAGCTCAAGCCTGTAATCCCAGCACTTTGGGAGGCCAAAGCGGGTGGATCACGAAGTCAAGAGATCGAGACCACCCTGGTCAACATGGTGAAACCCTATCTCTACTAAAAATACAAAAAATTAGCTGGGCATGGTGGCATGTGCCTGTAATCCCAGCTACTCAGAAGGCTGAGGCAGGAGAATTGCCTGAACCCAGGAGGCGGAGGTTGCGGTGAGCCGAGATCGCGCCATTGCACTCCAGCCTGGGTAACAAGAGCGAAACTCCATCTCAAAAAAAAAAAAAAAAAACAAAAAAAAAAGTAAATTACTTTTTAAAACAACCATATCAATACTACGCCAGAAAAGCAGAGACATCACCAAAATCCACTATAGAGGCTATGCTTCATCCAAAGCTGTGAACCCTTATAAAAGCCTCAACATCAACAGACTCCACTTAGTAGATATTATTATACTTATTAGTATTAGAGGCTACCGTGTGGATACATTAGTGTTACGGCACAGTGTGGATATTAGTGTTAGGACATGGTGTACATACTATATTGGTGTTGGCGAACAGTGCAGATATTACATTAACATCAGGGAACCATGTGGATAGTATTACATTAGTATTAGAAGCAATGGTGTGGATATCAGATTAGCGTTAGGGTATGGTGTGAATATATTGGTGTTAGGGCACGGTATGGATATCATAGTAATGTTAGGGCACGGTGTGATTATTATATTAGAGGCCACTGTGAGAACATATCTTAGCAGCCACTGTGTCTGGATATTGACAATGATATCAGGGTGTAGTCATAATGATGAGATTTGGGGATTTCATTTTTCTAGATGAATTTCTTCCTTTGCTGAGTACTCTAAAGACTCTCTTCTCTGCACTCAGGGCCATGGAAAGGAAGCTTTTTACTCATCAATGAACAAGACTAAGTTGACACAACCCTCGTGCTGCCCTGGCACCTCAGAGGGAAGTTGGTCGGGGGGGGTTCACGCACCCTCTGGTGGCGCCAGAACTCAGCACAGACACTCTTACTCAGTTTCTCAGCAGATGTTCACCCCCGCCTGGCTGTCCTGAAATACCTATAAAATTCAATATTCAGTTTATTCAATGTAATAATTTTGGAAACTCAAGCCAAAATGAAGCCCACTGTAGCCATATCCTTCCCAAAAATAGTGATGGAAGACTTTGGAAGCCATGTAGAATGAAATGAATATATACACAAAATTTAAAAAAAAAAACAAAAAACCTACTCAAAATAGTCCAGAGGTGGTAATATGAAATGCAAAACTATAAAAAATCTAAAAGAAAATCTAGATGACATGGGGTTTGGTGTTGAGTTTTAACACACAACATCAAATGCCAATTCATGAAAATATTGATAACAGACTTTATAAAGCTAAATATTCTACTGTGGAAAATTGTATTCAGAGAATAAAAAGACAAGACAGATGTGAGAAGATATTTACACAATACATAGGTGATTTTAAAACTGGTTAAATATCTGAACAGATACTCAACCACAGCAAATATACCGATAGTAGGCTGGGCATGGTGGATGCCCATCTCTACTAAAAATGCAAAAACTACCCAGGCATGGTGGTGCATGCCTGTAATCCTAGCTGCTCGGGAGGCTGAGGCAAGACAATCGCTTGAACCTTGGAGGCGGAGGTTGTGGTGGGCCAAGATCACACTATTCCTCTGCCCTACTGTATATGTAAAAATGCAGATTCACTGAACCAGACTAAATTGCATTCACTGGAAGGCTGATCAAGGATTCAAAAGAATGAAACCTTGTGTTTTATCTACTTCTGACCTAGAAGCACCCCCACTTCCTACTTCCAGTTGTTCCTCCTCACTGAACCAAATGACTGTACATCTTACGCATATTGATTGGTGTCTCCTGTCTCTCTAAAATGTATAAGAGCAAGCTCTACCCTGACCACCTTGGGCCCATGTTGTCAGGACCTCCTGAGGCTGTGTCATGGGCGTGTCCTTAAGCTTGGTGAAATAAGATTTCTACTTGACTGAGACCTGACTCAGATATTTTGGGATCACAATCCACAGTCACCATGGTGTGACAGTTGACTACAGCATTCAGTACAGAGACGTGCTATACAGGTTTGTAGCATGGGAGCAATAGGCTATACCATATAACTTATGTGTGGAGTGGGCTATACCATCTAGGATTTAAAAAGACACTCTATGGTGTTCAGACAAGGATGAAATCACCAAGGACAAATTTCTCAGAAAGAATTCACATCAATAGAAGATGCTTGAGTGTATTTTAAATGGTTAAGGCCTAGAAGAAAAAAATAGAAAGTCAACTCCTGTTTTGGTTTAATAACAAAGCATAATAGAGTTAACATATTTCATCTAATCTAAGATGCTAATGATTAACAAACATTATTTTATGCACCATCACAAATAGGTTGCCAATTAAACTGACTTTCTGAATAACAACAAAAATGTGAATTTACTGCTATTCATGCCAGTAAAGTAAAATGAAAATGAATTACAGTTTTGACATGTTAAAGCAAAACAGGAGGAGGCCGTTAGCCTGAGGTCTTGCAAAGCAAATGGAAACCGAATTGGAGGCATTAAAACTGACTTTAAAACATGAGCAAACCAACCAGTCAATGACAATAAACCCAGCTGCTAGTTGGCTTTATGACTATTGATGCTGAGGGAACCATCCCCACAACAGGCAGTCGCCTAGCTGGAGCCAAGGAGAAACCTCACTTAGCTGCCACCACTAACAGCTCGAAGTTCCAAGCCCTGTTTTCCGTTCTGGTGCTTCAGGTGTGATGCATGAATCATTCTTTGCTTAAATAAACTAAATTTATTTTGCCTAAAATTCTCTAACCCCTAAATCCTAACAACTAACCGGTAACCCCAAACTCTAACCCTAACCCTGATCCTCACCCAAAGCCCTGAGCATACATTGGTTTCTGCGTTTGCACTGATACGTCACTGTTGATGATTCAAACCGCTGTATGGCGGCCGCAGGAGCAGCGCGGACTTTACAGTAACGTGCGGACGGAGGCCTTGCATCAGCATCACAGCTGTTTTCTACACGAGCACTGCAGGTGTCGTATTCACATTCCGGATGTCACAGCTGCCTTAGGAACGCGCCACTGCGTTCCGAGGCTGCGGTGTGCACCTCGCACTGCCGCCACGTGGCCTTGGCTCGGGAGAACCTCGGCGCGCAGGACTCCGAGGGGCTTTTGGTGTCCAGGTTTCCACACCGAGATCTTCCTACTAGTCTCCGACCCTAAGCAGTCAGGCTGCAAACAGGAAGGATTTTACTCACTGTGGACGCGGCCCAGAGTGGTCCCCAGGTGAGGCTGTGCCCGCTAGGTCTGTGCTGTGGAGAACGCAGCTCCGCCCTCACGGGGCCCCGCAGGTCTGCACTGAGGACGACGGAACTCCGCAGGCCGCCATGACGCAAGGCACATCGGGACCGTGACGCCATCCGAAAAGGCGGCTCGGGCGCCCCCTGCTGGCGGCCGCCGGGCAGTGCGGGGCCCTCTCGCTCCCGGTGATGTGCCTGCGCCCTCTTCCGGCGACGAGGGCCACTGCGGGCCCTCCCACAGTGAGACCCGAGCCCCGGGGTCTGTGCTGAGGAGGTCGGAGCTCCACCTCCAAGTGCCCCCAGGTCAACACTGAGGAGAACACAACTCTGAGACCACGTGGGCGGCGATGATGCACCTCGGGGGGCGGAGCCTCAGGACTGAAAAGGTGGGCTTGGGCACCCTCTCCTGGCGGCAGACCGATGCAGGGCCCTCTTGCTCACACTGCAGTGGCAACATGCTCCCTGCTGGCAACTAGGGCAATGCAGCATCCTCTGGCTCACTGAGCTAGGGGGCTGTGCATATGTACACAATGTGCGCCTATATGTACATGCATACATACTGTACATCTGTACATAATGTAAACATTATGTAAATGTGCACATACTGTACATCTCTACCTAATGTGCACATTAGGTACAGTGTATATATAGTACATATGCACATAATGTGTACATTATGTATACGTGAAAATGTGTACATTACGCATATGTGTACATATTGCACATCCGTACATAATGTGCACATTATGTAAACGTGTATATATTGTACAGCTGTACATAATGTACATAATGTGCACACATATGTACACATGTACATATAGTACATATGTACATTATGTACACGGTTACATATTGTAATACCAAAATAAAAAGTACATAATGTGTACAATCTGTATATTTACCATGATATTACATATTGTATATATAATTGTAATTACATATATCATTGTGATATTACAATAATATATATATCATACACATGTGCATATAAATGTACATATTGTACAGATTATGTACATTTATTGTACATATGTCTTGTGTACACATATGTACATCACAGTAAAGGTACATATGGTACATATTATATACATTTATTGTAATATCCCAATAAACGTACACATTATGAGTATATTCTGGGATATTATTTTTAGTATATTAGATAAAAAATTATTCCTAGTATCAGGGTGGGTATACACCCATGTGTGTATATCTTGTGATATTATCCATCATATCCTAAGTAGGTATTACTCTCATTGTGAAAGCAAGTGTACACTCTGTGACTGTTCCATTATCACAGGCGGTGTACAATGCTTCTGTGATGTAGTTACTAATATCCTGGGGAGAGTACCCTGAATATCACAGGAAGTGTACACCACCACTGTAATATTGTTTCTAACACATCCAAAAACGGAGAGGATATTACTCCAAGTATCTCAGGAAGCGCACAAACCCCCAGTGATATTGTTCCTAATAACTAAGGGATTACAGATAATAATACTCACAATGTGACTGGGGCTGTACACCCGTCCTGTGATGTTGTTCCTAATATCCAGGGAAGGAGAGGATGATGTTACTGCCCATAGAGAAATACTCTCTGTATGGCAAGAGGTGTACATCAAGCTCTGATACGGTCACTAATGTCCACAAAAAAAAAATTATATTGAATTAAACATTGCAAGGGGTGAAAACCCCCTGTGCTGTCAATCCTAATGTCAAGGGGAAGGTAAGGATGACATTTTTGTCAATATCAAAGAGATGTAACTAGAACTAGTGTTATTGTGCTTAATATTAAAAAAAAAAAACAGAATAACATTATGATTTCCCTATGATATGGTTCTGAGTATCATATTACACAACATTTTCAAAACAGATGGTCCCTAGGAGCCAGGGTGGGCCGGGGGGCTGCTACGGGCACTCTGGATGGGGCTGTGGGCACAGCCCCCTAGCCAGGAGGTCCCTAATAGCCAGGGTGGGCCAGGGGCTGCTATGGGCCCTCTGGCGAGGGGTGCGGGCACAGCCTCCTAGTCAGGGGGTCCCTAGTAGCCAGGGTAGGCCAGGGGCTGTGTGTGGGCACAGCCTCCTAGCCAAGGAATCCCTAGCAGCCAGGGTGGCCTGGGGGGCTGCTACGGTTTTAGCTGTGTATTTTGAAAAAGTTGTCTCTAAGTGCTATAGCTGATGAAATTAGAATGAGTGATCTGTGTCTACTTGAGTTGAGCTTTCTTTTAGTAATAAAGGATTAAGTTCTATTTGAATTCTTTAGAACTGACTCTCATTCTTGTCAGTCAACTGTGAATTTTCTGTGTTAATTTCTAGCAGAGGTAATAGAGTTAATCCAAAACCATAGGTGTATTAAAGTCCAGATTGACAAGTATACTCAACAAACCAGGCACTGAGCTGGAAGAGGGATCTTTTCCGGCCCACATAAATCCCTGCACAGAAATCGAGAAACAGAGACAGAAAGGGACTCACCTAAGGCTTGTCACTTGAAAGTGAGTGGCTGACTGACTAGCAGAGGGCTGGAAATCAAATCCAAATCTCCTGACCTCTAATTTCAAAGGGTGCACTGCCTCCCCAAGGCCCAGTTTCACAGGTAAATAGCTTAACAAGGGCTTTACTGGATTGAAGTCAACATTAAAAGACATCGGAACAGTCTTTGGCCCCTTGTCTCTAACGAGAATTTGCCCAGGTAATATTTTAACACTGGGTCTAACCTGAGAGATCTGGACTTTCAGCCTGAAACTCTTGAAAAGAATTGATTAACTTAGGAGTTACTGCTACAAAGTAAGAGTCAAGAACCATTTTCAGCAAAGGTGAGCTGACCTCAGTGGTCAATAGGAAATGAGCTCGTTTCAATTACCACCCTCTCACTAATCATCAAGATAAAATTTCTTAAAACATACATGTATTGTGTTTTTCGGAGGGCTGGGGGTTATCCAAGATTCTGAGTAACATGCTACCACAGGAAGGAGATGCTGTTCACTCCTGAAGACAGACACACAGACACACACACACACACACACACACACACACACACACACACAGTCTAAACACACAACTGGTAGTGTCCAGCCAGATACTTGCCAGATACTTAGCAGTATGAGGAGGGCTTTGAAGTCATCCATGCTGCAAAGGAAAAGACACCTTTCCCTAATTCACATGTCCATTCTCCCTCCTTCTCCCCCAATGCTGCCTCCCCCTCAAGCCCACTCATTACTACGTAGAACAAAATTAGGCAGGGCTATCAGGTTAAAGCATTGTCAATGATGCTCTCATTAAAAATAACAGCACAGTCAAATGGAGAGCATGCTTGCATATAAAATGTGATTAATTCTTTCAGACATGGCTCATGATGACTGGGACCACGCCTCCAGGGAGAAGCTCTGCTCTGCAGCCATCCAAGCTGTGTGCCTGGCCACCTCCCAAAGTGCTTCACACTCTCATTTCACCCTTAGAGGCAGACAAGAGGACTGCAAAGGACTCACGTGTCACCTGTGCTCTCTGAAAAAGACTCCCATTTCTCCTGGGGACCAAAAGGAACAACAAAAGTTGTTTTTTCTTTGTAGAGCACACAACTTTTTCAAAATACACAGCTAAAACTGTTCCTGCTTTAAGTGCTATAGTCCTAGCCCTAGCCCTAGCCCTAGCCCTAAACCTAACCCTAATCCCGAACCCGAACCCGAACCCTAACCCTAACCCTAACCATTTTTTGAAATCGACTTTTCTGGAATCAACTTGCCTGGCCTTTTCTCAAATTGACTTTTCTGGAATCAACTTGTTTGGCCTTGTCTGAAATCGACTTCTCTGGAATCGACTTGCCTGGCCTTGTCTCAAATCGACTTTTCTGGAATTGACTTGCCTTGTCTGAAATCGATTTTTCTGAAATCTACTTGTTCGGTCTGAAATCGACCTTTTCTGAAATTGACTTGCCTGGCCTTGCCTGAAATCAATTTTTTTTTTTTTTTTTTGGAATCGACTTGTTTGGCCTTGCCTGAAATCGACTTTTCTGAAATCAGCTTGCCTCCCCTTGTCTTAAATCGATTTTTCTGGAATTGACTTTCCTTGCCTTGCCTGAAATCGATTTTTTTTTGGAAGGACTTGTTTGATCTTGCCTGAAATCCATTTCTCTGGAATCGACATGTCTTGTCTGAAATCGATTTTTCTGGAATCTACTTACTTGATCTGAAATCGACTTTTCCGAAATCGACTTGCCTGGCCTTGCCTGCAATCGATTTTTCTGAAATTTACTTCTCTGGTCTGAAATCGACTTGCCAGGCCTTGCCTGAAATCGATTGTTCTGAAATCAACTTGTTTGGCCTTGCCTGAAATCCATTTTCCTGGATTCGACTTGCCTTGCCTTTTTTGAAATCGACTTTTCTGGAATCGACCTGCCTTGCCTGAAATCGATGTCTCTGGAATCGACGTGCTTTGTCTGAAATCGACTTTTCTGAAATCGACCTGTCTTGCCTGAAATTGATTTTTCTGGAATCGACTTGTTTGGCCTTGCCTGGAATCCATTTTCCTGGATTTGACTTGCCTTGCCTTTTTTTTGAAATCGACTTTTCTGGAATCCACTTGTCTGGTCGGAAATCGATTTTTCTGAAATGGACTTGCCTAGCCTTGCCTGTAATCGATTTTTCTGAAATCTGCTTGCCTCCCCTTGTCTGAAATCGATTTTTCTGGAATTGACTTTCCTTGCCTGAAATAGATTTTTTTGGGAATCGACTTGCTTGGCCTTGCCTGAAATCAATTTCTCTGGAATCGACGTGCCTTGTCTGAAATCGACTTTTCTGAAATCGACGTGCCTGGCCTTGCCTGAAATCCATTTTCCTAAAGCACTTAAAGCGGGGACCATTTTAGCTGTGTATTCTTAAAAACTTATCTAGCACTTAAAGCACGGACAGTTTAAGCTGTGTATTTTCAAAAAGTTGTCTGTAAGTGCCACAGCTGATAAAGTCAACATGAGTGACCTGTGTCCCCTTGAGTTGAGCATTCTTTTAGTAATAACGGATTAAGTTATACTTGAATTTTTTTTTTTTTTGAGGTGGAGTTTCACTCTTGTTACCCAGGCTGAAGTGCAATGGCGCGATCTCGGCTCACCGCAGCCTCCGCCTCCTGGGTTCAGGCAATTCTCCTGCCTCAGCCTCCTGAGTAGCTGGGATTACAGGCACGTGCCACCATGCCCAGCTAATTTTTTGTGTTTTTAGTAGAGACAGGGTTTCACCATGTTGACCAGGATGGTCTCGATCTCTCGACCTCGTAATCCACCCACCTCGGAAGCCGAGGCAGACAGATCACCTGAGGTTAGGAGTTCTAGACCAGCTTGGCCAATGTGGCAAAACCCTGTCTCTACTAAAAATACAAAAATTACCCGGGCCTGCTAGCATGCACTTGGAATCCTAGCTACTTGGGAGGCTGAGGCAGAAGAACTGCTTGAACCCAAAAGGTGGAGGCTGCAGTAAGCTGATATCGAGCCACTGCACACCAGCCTGGCTGAAACGGCAAGATTCCATCTGGAAAAGAAAAAAAGAAAGAAAACCAAAATGTCTGGGAGTGGCAGGATGCAGTGGCTCACTTCTGTAATCCCAGCAATTTGGGAGGCTGAGGCGAGCAGAGCACCTGACATTAGCAGTTCAAGACCAGCCTGACCAACATGAAGAACACCTGTCTCTATGGAAAATAAAAAAATTAGCTGGGCATAGTGGCATGTGCCTATAATCCCAGCTCCTCAGCTGGATGAGGAAGGAAGATCACTTCAACCTGGGAGGTGAAGTTTGCAGTGAGCTGAGGTGGTGCTACTGCACTCCAGCCTGGGTGACAGAGAAAGTCTCCGTCTCAAAAAAAAAAAAAAAAAAAAAAAAAAAAAAAAAAAAAAATTCAAATAATTTCACACTAGAATAGTTATACTAAAAAACAAAACAAAGAGTTGACAAAGATGTGCAGAAACTTGAACCCATAAACACTGCTTCTGACAGTATTAAACAGTCCAGCCTATGTGTAAAATCATTTGGTGTTTCTTCAAACACTTGCAAATAGATTTGCCATATGACTCAATGATTCCATTCCTCGGCATATACTGTAAAGAACTGAAGACAGGTGTTCAAACAAAAACTTGTATGCTCTTTAAGTGTGTCAAGGTGACAAATATGCAGGAAAGTCTGGGTCACAGTGCCAGGAAAAGAAAACTGGATCAGAACAATGAAAAACACATCATACTCCCAGGTGGTGCAGAAGGTAAAAGTGAAATGAGTTTGTAGACTGAATTATCATGTAGAAACCGTGCTGATTTCCTGATCTAGGGGTTATGTGGTGGTTACCTGGGAGAGTGTACTTTGGGCAAAATATACTGAAGTATTTTCTGGGACATTGTAAATCTGGTACAGCAACAACTGCTGCAAAATCTAAGAGAAGAAACAGGTTATACTTTGTACTGCTATTGGAAGATTCTTAGAAGTATGACATTATTGGAAAGCAAACTACTTTTTAGAACAACCATATCAATACCATGCCAGGAAAGCAAAGACCTCATCAAAATCCATTATAGAGGCTATAGTTCAACCAAAGCTGTGAAATCCTTATAAAAGTCTCCATGTCAACAGAGTCCACTTAGTAGATACTACTGTATTTACTAGTATTAGAAGCTACTGTGTGGATATATTAGTGTTATGGCATGATATGGATATTAGTGTTAGGACATCGTGTGAATATTATACTGGTGTTAGGGCACGGTGTGATTACTATATTACAGACCACTGTGAGAATACTTATTAGCAGCCACTGTGTCTTGGACACTGACAAGATCAGAGTGTAGTCAAAACAGTGGATTTGATGGTTTCCTTTGTCTAGCTGAATTCCTTCCTCTGCTGAGTACTCTCTAAAGACTCTCTCCTCTGCAGTCAGGGCTTTGGACAGGAAGTTTGTTACTCACCAATGAATAACACCAAGTTGACACGACCTTCATGCTGCCCTGAGGAAGATAAAGCTCCTTGCCACTTCTAGCACCTCAGAGGGAAGTTGGTCAGGGGTGGGTTTGTGCACCCTCTGGTGATGCCAGAGCTCAGCACAGACACTCTTGCTCAGTTTCTAGGTGGACGTGCAACCCCACCTGGCTGTCCTGAAATACCTATAAAATTCAATATTGAGTTTACACAATGTAATAATTTTAGAAATTCAAACCAAAATGAAGCCCGCTATAGCCATTCCTTCCCAAAGACGGTGATGGAAGACTTTGGAAGCCATGTAGAATAAAATGAATAAACACACAAATTAAGAAAAACAAAAACCTACTCAAAATAGTCCAGAGACTGTAATTTTTTTTTTTTTTGAGACGGAGTTTCACTCTTGTTACCCAGGCTGGAGTACAATGGTGCTATCTCGGCTCACCGCAACCTCCGCCTCCTGGGTTCAGGCAATTCTCCTGCCTCAGCCTCCTGAGTAGCTGGGATTATAGGCACGCACCACCATGCCCAGCTAATTTTTTGTATTTTTAGTAGAGACGGGGTTTCACCATGTTGACCAGGTTGGTCTCGATCTCTCCACCTCGTGATCCACCCGCCTCGGCCTCCCAAAGTGCTGGGATTACAGGCTTGAGCCACCGCGCCCGGCCCAGAGACTGTAATTTTAAATGCAAAACTATAAAAAATCTAAAAGAAAATCTATATGACATTGAGTTTGGTGTTGACTTGTAACATAAAACATCAAATGCCAATTCATGAAAATATTGATAACACAGACTTTATAAAACTAAGTATTCTACCGTGCAAAACTATTCAGAGAACAAAAAGACAAGAGAGATGTGAGAAGATAATTACAAAATACATACGTGATTTTAAAACTGGGTAAATATCTGAACAGATACCTAACCAAAGCAAATATACCGATAGTAGGCTGGGCATGGTGGCTCATGCCTGTCATCCCGCAACTTTCGAAGGCTTAGATGGGTAAATAATCTGAGGTCAGGAGTTCCAGACCAGCCTGGCCAACATGGCGAAACCCCATCTTTACTAAAAATACAAAAAATTAGCCAAGCGTGCTGGTGGGCACCTGTAATCCCAGCTACTTGGGAGGCTGAAGCAGGAGAATCACTTAAACATGGGAGCTAGAGGGTGCAATGAGCCAGTGTCGTGCCATTGCACTCCAACCTAGGTTACAGAGCAAGAAAGACTCCATCTCAAAAAAAAAAAATGTTAATAACATATCTGACACATGTTGATATGTTAATACGAGGGGAAACTAGTTTGGGTCTACACAGGAAATCTGCATTTTCCTCCCAATTTCAGTGTGAATCTAAAACCAATTTAAAATAAAACCATTATTTAAAAATTATAAATTTTTTTAAATATCTGCTTACTTATTTGTACTAATAATAAGTAGTAATTGACACTAACTACTACTTTTCAAAACAAGGGCATTCATGATGCTGCAAAGTAATTTATGCAAACATATATAATTTCAATGAAATACCTATTTTACAAGATTTATGTTAAAATAACACATCCATGTAAACATATTTATCGTATCTTTTTTCTTTTTTTTTTTTTTTTTTTGAGGCGGAGTTTCGCTCTTGTTACCCAGGCTGGAGTGCAATGGCACGATCTCGGCTCACCGCAACCTCCGCCTCCTGGGTTCAGGCAATTCTCCTGCCTCAGCCTCCTGAGTAGCTGGGATTACAGGCACGCACCACCATGCCCAGCTAATTTTTTGTATTTTTTTTAGTAGAGACGGGGTTTCACCATGTTGACCAGGATGGTCTCGATCTCTCGACCTCATGATCCACCCACCTCGGCCTCCCAAAGTGCTGGGATTACAGGCTTGAGCCACCGCGCCCGGCCCTATCGTATCTTTTTTCTTGTGGTATGGTTCACTCTCTAGGAAATCTGGTCACCTTAGAACCAAGGAAAGAATTCAGATTTTGGAGACTATTTCAATTACAGCAGGACGTTTTCAAAAATACAACTTTAAAAAAAAAAATTTCTTCCAATCGATGTGGTGACGTCATGCTCTCCCGGGCCGTGACCGATCCGTGGCGGGCGAGGGAAGGCCATTCATGGTGAATGGGACCGCTCTTCTCGCCCTGCCCGCGCGGGCCCCTTGCCTCTCTTCTCCCTGCCTGTAGGGTTTGCCTTGGGAGAGGCGTAGGGGTACAGAATCCGGCTTGACCTCGCTGTGCTTCCCCGATCCTCTGCCTGGCGGGGGCGGGGGCAGCGGGGTCATCTGACGCGGCAGGCATCCCTCGCTCTTGCCTCCTGTGGTTGTTGCCTTGCGGGGGCGGGCCCCTCTCCGCGGCGGTGGGGGGCTGTCCCGCCAGCCCCCAGTGCTGCCCTTGCCGGGGTGGTGTGAGCGTTGGCTCCGCTTGGGCCTTTGCGGTGCCCCTGGAGCGCTCCGGGCTGTCCCTCAGGTGCCCGAGGCCGAGCGGTGGTGCTGTTCCAGCCCCTGGGGCCCCCTCCTCCGGTTGCTGCCATGGGATCTGCGTGTGGGTCCTGAGGAGGAGCTCAGCTCGTCAGGGGGGTGTCGTCGAGGTGGTCAAGCAAGGTGTGCCCCTCCCGCGCAGGGTAAGGGGCGCGTCTGGTTTTCCTCCTCTTGCCAAAGACCACCCCTCCCTTTCCCAGGTGTCCCTGAGCACCTCCATGGGTGGCCCAATGAGGGGCGACCGGTTTATTAATTTAATTTATATATATTAAATAAAAAAAATTAAAATAGCAATTGATTGTGACTGAATCACTTATTATAATGAATGCTTCTCTTTGTTTTGTTTCCCAGCATTTCTTTTAGCTACAATACAACAAAAGCAAATATTTGCCATTGGAAAAAAATATTCAAAGGAAGACTGTAAAGGGAATTTGTGACCACAATTATTCAATGTTTCATGACAATGCTTTCTAATACTGAAAAATTTAAAGGGATAGTCAAAGTTATTCCCCCAAAGATGCTTTGAAGAAATCGATGAAACTAGAGAAACAAAAGTGGCAGGACAATCAATGCGACTTTAGATGTCACCGTGTCTTGTGAGAAAAAGTAATTTACCTTTAGAGGATCGCTAAGAATTACTGGAAGCCCAGACTCTGGAATGTATCTAAATTTAGTTGTCAATATCACTAGCAATGAATGTGATAAAAAGGGATCTCTGTTTTATTTGTGTAATACAATACCAATGCAGTATTTAACGCTCCAAGGAAAACAAGTTATACCTGAAATACAGTTGACAATATCAGAATCAAAATAAGTTTCCTGACCAGGCATGGTGGCTCACGCCTGTAATCCCAAGACTTTGAGAGGCCAAAGCAGGTGGATCACCAGAGGTCGGGAGCTCCAGACCCGCCTGACAAACACGGAGAAACCCCATCTCTACTAAAAATACAAAAATTACCCAGGCTTGGTGGTGCCTGCCGGTAATCCCAGCTACTGGGGAGGATGCGGCAAGACAATCGCTTAAACCAGGGAGGAGGCGGGTGTGCTGGGCCAAGATCACACCATTCCTCTGCCCTACTGTCTATGTAAAAATGCAACTTCACTGAACCAGACTAAATTGTATTCAGTGGAAGGCTGATCAAAAAATTCAGAAGAATGCAACTTTTGTTTTATCTACTTCTGACCTAGAACCACCCCCTACCCCGCCTTCCTACTTCCAGTTGTTCCACCTCACTGAACCAAATGACTTTACATCTTGCACATATTGATTGGTGTCTCTTGTCTCTCTAAAATATATAAAAGCAAGCTCTACCCTGACCACCTTGGGCCCATGTTGTCAGGACCTCCTGAGGCTGTGTCATGGGCATGTCCTTAACCTTGGCGAAATAAGCTTTCTACTTGACTGAGACCTGACTCAGATATTTTGGGATCACAATCCACAATCACCATGGTGTGACATTTGACTACAGCATTCAGTACAGAGATGAGCTATACAGGTATGGTATGTAGCCTGAAAGCAAGAAGCTATACCATATCACTTATGTGTGAAGGGGGCTACACCATCCAGGTTTTATAAGGACACTCGATGGTGTTTGCACAAAGATGAAATCACTAAGGACACATTTCTCAGACAGTATCCACATTGTTAGGAGATGCTTGAGTGTACTTTAATTGGTTAAAGCCTAGGAGGAAAAAAAAGCAACTGAACTCCTGTGATGGTTTCATAACAAAGCTTAATAGAGTTAACATATTTCATCTAATCTAAGATGCTAATAATTAACAGACATTATTTTATGCAACATCACAAATAGGCTGCCAATTAAACTGACTTTCTGAATGACAACAAAAATGTGAACTTACTTTTATTAATGCCAGGAAAATAAAATGAAAATGAATTATGGTTTTGATATGTTAAAGCAAAAAAGGAGGAAGCCGTTAGCCTGAGGTCTTGCCTAAGCAAACAGAAACCAAACTTCGAGGCATGCAAACTGACTTAAAAACATGAATAAACCAATTAGTCAATAACCAAAAGCCCAGCGGCCAGCTGGCTGTATGACTATTTACACTGAGGGAACCATCCCCACAACCGGCGGTCGCCCAGCTGGAGCCCATGAGAAACCTCACTCAGCTGTCTCCGCTAAGAGCTCGAAGCCCCAAGCCCTGTTTTCCGTTCTGGTGCTTCAGGTGTGATTCATGCATCATTCCTTCCTTCAAGTTTGCCTAAAATTTTTCTAACCCCTGTATCCTAACCCCTAACTGGTAACCCCAAACTCTAACCCTATCCGCTAGCCCTAATCCTCACCCTAAACCCTAACCATACGTTGGTTTCTACGTTTGCACTGATATGTCCATGTTGAGTATTGAAACTGCGGTACTGGCAGGGCCGCATGACTAGTGCGGATTTTATAGTAACATGTTTGGACTGAGGCCTTGCATTAGCATTAGGTGTTTCCTACCTGAGCACTGGGCTTATTGTATCCGTATTTCAGAGGCCATATCTGCCTCAGGAACGCTCCATTTGTCTTCTGAGGCTGCTGGGTGCACCTCACACCGCAGCCGCCTGGCCTTGGGTGGGAGAACCCAGGTGCGCAGGGTTCAGAGGGGCTTTTCGTGTCCAGTTTCCCACACAGAGCTCTTCGTACTAGTCTCTGACCCTCAGCAGTCAGGAATGCAAACAGGAAGGATTTTACTCACCCTGGACATGGCCCAGAGTTGTCCCAAACCGAGGCTGTGCCCACTGCATCTGTGCCATGGAGAACGCAGCTCTGCAGATTGCCGTGACGCGATGCACGCCGGCGACCTGACGCCCACTGAAAAGGCACGCTCGGGCGCCCCCGGCTGGTGGCCAGGCGGTGGGAGCCCTCTTGCTCATGGTCCTGTGTCTGCACCCCCCTGATGGCAGCTGGGGCCACCACAAGCCCCTCTTGCTGTAAGAACCCCACCCCAAGGTGTGTGCTGAGGAGGACGCAGTTCCACCCTCACAATGCCCCCCAGTTCTATAAGGAGGAGAATGCACCTCTGCAGACCGCTGTGACTCAATGCACGCTGGTGGTGTGACACGATGCACACCGGTGGAGGAGCCTCAAGAATCTGAAAGGTGGGTGTGGGGGCCCCTACTGGGGGCCTGCACTGCAGGGCCCTCTTGCTCACGATGCTGTGCCCACGCCCCCTTCTGGCTAGGTCCACTGCAGGGCCCTCTGACAGTGTGGTGACCGGCATCACCTGCTGGCAGCTGGAGCCCTGCAGGGCCCTCTTGCTCAGTATAGTGGCAATATGCCCGCTGCTGGCAAACAGGGCAGTGCTACATCCTCTTGCTCACAGTGTGGTGCCTGTGCTGCTGGGCACTCTTACTCTCGGTGTAGTGGGGTCACGCCCCCGGCTGGCCGCTGGGGCACTGCAAGACCCTCTTGCCCATAGTGTCCTGGCAACACTCCCGTGATGGCAACTAGAGCACTGCAGGGTTCTCTTGCTCATGGTGTGGTATTCGCTGGGATTACAAGCGTGTGCCACCATGCCTGGCTAATTTTGTATTTTTAGTAGAGACAGGATTTCTCCATGTTGGCCAGGCTGGTCTCGAACTCCCAACCTCAGGTAATCTGCCCGCCCCAGCCTCCCAAAGTGCGGGGATTATGGGCATGAGCCACCTAGCTCGGCCTAATTTTTTGATTTGTCGTAGACATGGGGTTTTGCCATATTGCCAATGCTGCGGGGTTTCCTTCTGATGAGATGAAAATATTCTGGAATTAGGTAGAGGAGATGGCTGTACAGCATTGTGAATGTACTAAAAATGAACTGTACACATTAAAATGGAAGAAATGGTGACTTATACAAATTATATTTTGATTTATTTATTTATTTATTCTGGTCTGACATTACCCTAGGCTTGTCAGTCAATATTTTGATTTTTTTTAAAAGGACAACGATGAGTTGAAACGTTTAAGGACCTATCAGTAGAAATGGTAAGAAGACAGCGCATGGCTGGGCGCGGAGGCTCACGCCTGTAATCCTAGCCCTTTGGGAGGCCAAGGTGGGTGGATCACCTGTGGTCAGGAATTCAAGACCAGCCTGGCCACCATGGTGAAAACCCATCTTTAAAAAAAAAAAAAAAAGAAGAAGACAGTGCAGAAGAGGGCAGGGCTGAGACTCAAGGGAGACAGCACGCTCCCCACGGCCTCCTGCCATCTGCGGGGCGCCTGGAGCCCTGAGGCCTCGCTCCTGCCTGACCACCTGCCTGCTGGCTGCTAACCATCTGGCTTCTCCGGCTTCTTCAGCTCCCACTGCCCCCAGAGTGAAGGCTGCTTGTCCACACTCACCTGGCCTCGGTGATGCCAGCAGCGTTTCCCCTGCACACGCTCTCCAGCTGCACGTAGACCGAGCACTTGACCCAGCTCCACTCGGGGTCACAGATGGCCAGGAAGTTGGGGTGCAGGTGGCCGATCGTGTACTTGGCCAGGTCCGTCAGAGACTGGCTCACAGCCGCCCCGAAGAGGAAGGTTCCCAGCACCTTGTACACGGCAGCCACGTAATTATTGAAGTCAGAGCAGGAATAGAGCCAGTCTGTGGGCACCAGGTAGGCTTCTCCTGCCGAGACCTGCGTGTGGGGCAGCCACAGTGACCAGAGGGGGTCCTGGTCAGCCCATGGGCCCTTAGTGGGCCTCAGTCCTCCCCACGGGCCTCCCCAAGGCTGCTGCAGAGCTGGAGACTCTAAAGGTGCCCTAGCTGGGCTCGGTGGCTCACACCTGCCAGCCCAGCACTGTGGGAGGCTGAGGCGGGAGGATCACCTGAGGCCAGGCATTAAAGACCAGCCTGACCAACATGGTGAAACCTGTGTCTACTAAAAATACGAAAATTAGCAGCTTGTAGTCCCAGCTACTGGGGAGAGTGAGGCAAGAGAATCACTTGAACCCAGGAGGCGGAGGTTACAGTGAACGGAGATCCTGCCATTGCACTCCAGCCTGGGCAACAAGAGCAAAACTCCGTCTCAAAACACAAAAGGGGGTTCCTATTACCCACAAGTACCACTCAGGGCAAGGCTGTGTCCCCCAGCCCCCCACAGACCTCCAGGCCACCCCCATCAGGAACCCAGGGTTAGGCTGCCCCATCCCGCCTCCCTCCCTGTCCCTCTGAACCCCTCCTGCCTTACAAGGATGATGGTGGCCATGATGGTGACCCCAGCCATGAGCCCAAGGGTGATGGTGTCTGGATGACAGGGGTACCGGATGGAGTCATCCCCACAGTCAAATCCTCGGTTATACAGGGTGTTCACCAGCGACAGGACAGCGAAGGACAGAAAGGCTGGAGGGGGAGAAGGGCCTGGGAGCTGTGAGGTTCTCAAACCAGCTGGGCCATGGGGCCCCCACACCCGCCTTGGCCTCGAGGCCTCCCACCAACAAGGAAGAGCTTTTCTCACAGCACGTGGGAGGCCCAAGTGACACTCCTTTCCCATCACCCTCAGATGAGCACGAACTCCCCAGGCCCTCTCCCCGTCACACCCTCCCTCTGCTCCTTGAAAAAACTGGGCAAGGCCGGGCGCGGTGGCTCAAGCCTGTAATCCCAGCACTTTGGGAGGCCGAGGCGGGTGGATCACAAGGTCAAGAGATCAAGACCATCCTGGTCAACATGGTGAAACCTCATCTCGACTAAAAACACAAAAAAATCAGCTGGGCATGGTGGCGCGTGCCTGTAATCCCAGCTACTCAGGAGGCTGAGGCAGAAGAATTGCCTGAACCCAGGAGGCGGAGGTTACAGTGAGCAGAGACCCTGCCATTGCACTCCAGCCTGGGGAACAAGAGCAAAACTCCATCTCAAAAAAAAAAAAAGAAAAGAAAAAAACAGGCAAACACTCACCTCTGGGCCTTTGCACAGGGACTTCTCTCTGCCCAAAATATCTTATTTTTATTTTTAAAAGTAGAGACAGGGGTCTGATGCCAGTCACAAACTCCCAGGCTAGAGCGACCCCCAGCCTCAGCCTCCCAAAGTGCCGAGATTACAGGTGTGAGACAACGTGCCAGGCACCAAAGTGACTCCCACTTCCACTCAGTTTCATCTCCCCTCCCGGCTGTCCCCACCAGCGTCCCTCTCACAAAAGGAAAGGTCTGTTTAGCCGTGCATGGTGGCACGTGCCTGTAATCCAGCTACTTGGGAGGCTGAGGCAGAAAAATTGCTTGAAACCGGAAAATGGAAGTTGCAGTGAGCCAGGATCGTGCCACTACACTCCAGCCTGGCAACAGAGCGAGACTCTGTCTCAATTTATTAAACGAAAATAAATAAATAAATAAATAAAAATAAAAGGGAAGGTCTGCTCTTTCTCCCTATTGCCCCATGTGGAATTACGCAGTCACCTGTGGGACACTGGACTTAATCTCCCTGCCTCCACCTGCCAGCACCAGAAGTCTATCGTGTTCAGGACAGAGACCCTGGAGGCTGCTCAGAGCCTGGCCAGGGCAGATGTTTAATAAACATCTGTTAAAACAGGCAGGACTAATTTCAACCTAAGAGCTGGCCAGAGAAGTCAGGAAAAGGCAAAAGCAGGGGCACAGCAGAGGTGCCTTCATGCTCACCCCTGCCCGCCACTGACCCTCGTGCCAGGGCACATGCCAGCCACACGGTGACTCAGGGACAAAAGGCACATTCTTGTCAATTCCACACTTGCGGAAGGTGTCACATAGCACTGGGGCTCCCGGGGCCCTGCTGAGCTGAGGGTGGCCAGGGAAGCCGGAGTCAGCTACAGAGGGCAGGGGTCGGGGCAGCTCCCTGTTCCACGCAGCAGCTGCACAGCAAAAGCACAGGGTGTCTACCCCAGAGAATAACGAAGGCAGGGCGTCTTTGGCCCAGCAGGGCAAGGACAAAAAAGGGTGGCTCTTCTGAATTCTGAGAGTCTGAGGAGGGACAGGGAGCCTCACACTCCTCTCTGCATGCCAGCTGCAAGGGTCCTAGGACACAGCACACATTCGATGCTGGCTGAGTCTGGAAAAATAAAGCAGTGAAGACAGCAGAGGTCTGCCTCACAGGGCAGAAAAGGCGGAGGGAATGCAGAACAGAACGGGCAGCGCAGGTGCCCAGAGCCGGGACGGTGCCTGGAGAAGCGAGCGCTGGGGCAGAGGGGGCTGCGCTGTAAGAGCCCGGCTTTTGCTGGGGCGCAGGCGTGGCTGGCGCCGCTGTGAGTGACGGCAGAGACCAGGGAGGAGGCTCCTGCAATTGCACCGCAGTGGACGGCTGGGGTCACAGGCCGCTGACAGCGAACACCAGCCCCTCCCCGCAGCTCTCAGCAGGCGGAGGCTCACACCGGTTGGCCTCCGTTTCCGACCTCCCTGCCCCAGTAACTCCAGCTAGATACTCAGACACCCCCATGACAACCGGCCCCGGGCTTGCCTCTGCCTGGAAAGCTCACCCTGGGGTCCCCGGAACAGGCACCTTCTCTTCCTTTGACCCCCGGGAGCCTTCCCGCCCTCACACTGCCCGCACAGCCCCATCTGGAACCTGTGGTCTGCACTGTGACGGGCCGCAGCTTCCAGATGGAGATGCCCTCGGCCTGGCCACCACCCCTGGCACGCAGCAGCCACACCCAACCCCGCCCCGGCGGCACCTCCTGGCTGTGCGGCCTCCAGCAGGCGACTCTGTGAGGCTGCACCTCCCTCACAGGCCGTTTACGGAACCGTTTCGGTTATCTGCATGCTGCTGAGGGCCTGGCTGCCAGAAAGTGCCACACACATGTTTAAGTACCTGACAGCACAGCTGCTCAGGACATGGCACCCAGGGCTGACAGACACCCCACGGAGACCTCGTGCTGTCCCTTAGCCCCCCCAACAGGGGTCTACTTCGGAGTTCAGAGGGCTTGGCCAGAGAACCAGGAAACGCGCTGAGGAGGAGCGCCCCCCCGCCCCCCCCCACGGTGACAGATCCGCGAGGCCATTGTCCCTTCAGCCACAGAGCAAACACTTGGCCTTTGTTTCCGGGACCCTGGCGGGAGGCCTTGGGGCGCTGCTTCCCCCATCTGGCCCAATAACCCACAGGACAGGTTTCGGACTCCCGAGGTCCCGAAGCCCGGGACTCAGCTTTTCTCTCCAAGTGACTCCCCCGCCCAAGGTGCAGGGGTTCGAATCCCACCGACGCACTGGGCCTATGCCTATCTATTTATTATATTACTTTTGAGACGGAGTTTCCTTCTCGTTGTCCATGCTGGAGTGCAATCTCAGCTCACTGCAACCTCTGCTTCCCAGGTTGAAGCAATTCTTCTGCCTCGGCCTCCCAAGTAGCTGAGATTGTAGGCACATGCCACCATGTTTGTCTAATTTTGTATTTTTAGTAGAGGTGTGGTTTCTGCATGTTGGTCAGGCTGGTCTTGAACTCCTGACCTCAAGTGATCCACCCGCCTCAGCCTCCCAAAGTGCTGGGATTACAGGCATGAGCCACCTCACCTGTCCACTATGCCTATCTCATTGTATTTCTAAAAGGAGAGGGAAAAGAAATAATTGCATTTCCATCCTCACAGTAACTCCATAAAGGAGATAATATCATTTACCTTTTACAAATGTGAAACAAAACCTCCAGCTTTTTTTTTTTTCTGAGACGGTGTCTCACTTTGAAGCCCAAGCTTGAGTGGCATGACCTTGGCTCACTGCAGTCTTGACCTCCAGGACTCAAGTGATCCTCCCACTTTAGCCTCCTGAGTAGCTGGGACTACAGGGGGACGCTGCCACACCTGGAAAAATTTTTGAAATTTTTTTTAGAGACGGGGTCTTGTTATGTTGCCCAGGCTGCTCTCAAACTCCTGGGCTCAAGCAATCCTCCCACATCGACCTCCCAAGGTGCTGGGATTACAGGCATGGTCGCTCCAACTTTTTTTTTTTTCCCAAGGCCACATTAAGTTGTCAGCGGCTGAGTCAAAAGAGTCCTGGGGTCTGCTGACTCCTACTTCAGTGTTTCTTCAGCTAGACTACAGCCACTGTCATTCCTGGAAGTTGTCTGACAGTGGACTGAGATGGATTATTTGGGTGTGTAGCACAAACAGAGGAACATCTCTTAGGAGACTGAACCCTGAAGTTCTGATGGGGCCAGCATGTATTCTGGGGAAAGGTTCCATAGCTCCCATCCATGACCAGTGGATAGGAATTAGGTACCAGGCGTGGTGGCTCACGCCTGGAATCCCAGCACTTTGGGAGGCTGAGGTGGGTGGATCACTAGGTCAGTTCAAGACCAGCCTGGCCAATATGGTGAAACCCCATCTCTACTAAAACTACAAAAATTAGCTGGGCCTGGTGGTGGGTGCTTCTAATTCCAGCTACTCAGGAGGCTGAGGCAGCAGAATCATTCGAACCCAGGAGGTGGAGATTGCAGTGAGCCGAGATTGCGCCACTGCACTCCAGCCTGGGTGACAAAACAACACTCAGTCTAAAAAACGAAAATGCTGGGCATTGGCCAGGTGCAGTGTGATGGCACACATCTGCCTGCTGTGGCAGGCAGATCACTTGAGGTCAGGAGTTCCAGACCAGCCTGACCTACATGGTGAAAGCCCATCTCTACTAAAAATATGAAAATTAGCTGGGTGTGGTGGCAGATGCCTATAATTCCACCTACTCAGAGTGCTGAGGCAGGAGAATTGCATTAACCTGGGAGGCAGAGTTTGCAATGAGCTGAGATCATGCCACTGTACTCCAGCCTGGGCGACAGAGCAAGACTTCATCTCAAAAAAGAAAAAAAGTTGGGTGTGGTGGTGTGTGGTCTCAGCTACTTAGGAGGCTGCAGTGTGCAGATCACTTGAGCCCAGAAATTTGAGGCTTCAGGGAGCTATGGTGGAGTCACTGCACTCCAGACTGGGTGACAAAATGAGGCCCCTATTTCTAAAAAACTAATTTAAAAAATTAACAAAATAAGAGAGACAATAGGATAGTATTCATCACCAATAAGAGATCAATCACATCACCCACTGAATATTGCTAACATGATCAAACTCTAATCTAATGGGGTGAGCATAAATCCAGCTGCAAATATGCCACAAATACAAAAGACAGAAAATGGGTTCACCTGCACCAGGGAAATCCAGACTTTGAGAAATGTTACAGGCTCAACAGTGTGGAGTCTTCCAAAATCCATAGAAAAGAAAAGGGATAGGCCAGGCAAGGAGGCTCACGCCTGTAATCCCAGCACTTTGGGAGGCCAAGGTGGGCAGATCACAAGGTCAGGAGTTTGAGACCAGCCAGACAACATGGAGAAACCCCATCTCTACCAAAAATACCAAAATTAGCCAGGTGTGGTAGCACATGCCTGTAATACCAGCTATTCAGGAGGCTGAAGCAAGAGAATCACTTGAACCTGGGAGTTGGAGGTTGCAGTGAACTGAGATTGTGCCATTGCACTCTGGCCTGGGTGACAGAGCAAGACTGTCTCAAAAAAAAAAAATAAATAATGGAAAAGGAATAGAGGAGAAACTTGTAGATTTTGTCTTTTTTAAAATTTTAGTTTTTGGCCAAGCACGGTTGTTCACACCTGTGATCCCAATCTTTGCACTTTGAGAGACTGAGGTGGGCAGATCACCTGAGGTCAGGAGTTTGAGGACAGCCAGGCCAACATGGTGAAACCCCGGCTCTATTAAAAGTACAAAAATTAGCTGGGCATGGTCCCATGTGCCTGTAATCTCAGCTACTTGGGAGGATGAAACAGAAGAATGACTTGAACCCAGGAGGCGAAGGTTGCAGTGAGGTGAGATCACACCACTGTACTGCAGCCTGGGTAGAGTTAAAAAAAAAAAGAAGCCGGGTGCGGTGGCTCAAGCCTGTAATCCCAGCACTTTGGGAGGCTGAGGCGGGTGGATCACGAGGTCGAGAGATCGAGACCATCCTGGTCAACATGGTGAAACCCTGTCTCTACTAAAAACACAAAAAAATTAGCTGGGCATGGTGGCACATGCCTGTAATTCCAGCTACTCAGGAGGCTGAGGCAGGAGAATTGCTTGAACCCAGGAGGCGGAGGTTGCGGTGAGCCGAAATCGCGCCATTGCACTCTAGCCTGGGTAACGAGCGAAACTCCATCTCAAAAAAAAAAAAAAAAAAAAAAAAAAAAAAGAAGAAAATTAGGTTTTGTAGAGACAGAAGTCTCCCTGTGTTGTCCAGGTTGGTTTCAAACCTCTGAACGTAAATGATCCTATCACTTCAGGATTACAGGTGTGAGGACTCACCCAGCCAACAAACTTGGGAGATTGAAAGAGGCTTAAAAGACATAACAATGCTGGGGAACAGTTATGGGCTAGAGATGCATACTAGGACATCTACTCTAAAGAAACACAAAGACACCACGTGTGGTGGCTCACACCTGTAACACCAAACACTTTGGGAGGCCGAGAAGGGAGGATCGCTTGTGCCCAGGAGTTTGGGACCAGCCTGGCAACATAGTAAGACCCTGTGTCTACAGGGAAAAAAAAAAAAAAAAAAAAAGCTTTTTTAAAATTAACCAGGAATGGTGGTGCATGCCTATAGTCCCAGCTACTCAGGAGGCTGAGGGGAGACGATCACTTGAGCCCAAGAGGTCAAGGCTGCAGTGAGCCATGATCACACCACTGCACTCCAGCCTGGGTGACTGAGCAAGAACCTGCCTCAAAAAAAAGACGAACAGAAAGAAGCAATTACTGTGAATGTCAGGGTTGCGGAACACTTCTGAAGAGAAGGGAGGGGCTCACATTGTGCCCATCTCCAGCCCCTTCTCGAAGTACAGAGTCTAGTGGGGAAGACAGCAGCACAAGTGGAGATTCAGGCCACAACACCAGGAAGTTCCCTTCCACCTTCCCGCCTCCCTGCCCTTTCCTTTGGGGAACGGGAGCATGATTTTCTTTCTTATTTGCATTTCTAACTAGATAGAGCTTCTGATGGGAGAATTCATATACAGGATGTATAGCAACAACATCCACAGCCAGCTGGAATTGACGGCTTTTTTGATACCCCAGTCAGGCACATCCCGGATTCCTCTGCTAAGTACATCTGGATGTTGCAGCTGTCCAGGATTCTCAGCCACATGCTCGGTGCCCACTCCCAGATCCTGGAAATCCCCTGACATTGCCCCCAAAAGGAGAGACACTCACTCACAATTCTGCATACAAATTGTCTCTATGTGTATTTTTTTTCTTTTCTTCTTATTTTTTTTTTTTTTTTTTTGAGAAAGAGTCACTCTGTTGATCAGACTGTAGTCCAATGGTGTGATCTCAGCTCACTGCAACCTCCAACTCCCAGGCTCAAGCAGCTCTCCTGCCTCAGCCCCCAAGTAGCTGGAGTTACAGGCACCTGCAACCATGCCTGGCTAATTTTGTATTTTTAGTGGAAACGGTTTCACCATATTGGTCAGGCTGGTCTTGAACTCCTGGTCTCAAGTGATCTGCTATCCTAGGCCTCCTAAAACGTTGGAATTAAAGGCATGAGCCACCATGCCCGGCCATTTCTTTGTCACCCCCTTAGGCCAGCTTCTGCATGTTTGGGCTTGATGAGGCTGTGGCTGTCCAGCTGGCTGCCTGTCATCTTTAATCTCTGTGTCTCCTCGATTCTTCTCAGCTGCCCACAAATTCATTTTCTTTTCTTTCTTTTGTTTTTTTCTTGAGATGGAGTTTTGCTCTGTCACCCAGGCTGAAGTGCAATGGCATGATCTCAGCTCATTGCAACCTCTGCCTCCCATGTTGGAGCAATTTTCCTGCCTCAGCCTCCCAAGTAGCTGGGACTACAGACACGTGCCACCATGCCGGGCTGTTTTGTATTTTTAGTAAGATAGGGTTTCATCATGTTGGTCAGGCTGGTCTCAAACTCCTGACCTCAGGTGATCCACCCACCTCGACCTCCCAAAGTGCTGGGATTACAGGCATAAGCCACAGTGCCCGGCCTCAGTTTTTAAACTCAGCCTGAGTGAGCTTCTCTCGCTAGCAGCTGAGAGCTCTGACCCCTACGGCCTTCTCCCACCCAGCAGGAGGTGTTTGGATGTTTCTGGATCTAAAATCCAAGTGTCTAAGCCTACCAGTAGTTCCGAGTGCAGATGGTCACACAACTTTTTGACTTTACAATGGCACAAAAATGATCACATTCAGTAGAAACTCTGCTTCCAGTACCGATACAATATGTCTGTTTTTCACTGTTAGTATAGTATTCAATAAATTGCATGAGGGCCAGGCACAGTGGCTCATGCCCTTAATCCCAGTACTTCAGAAGCCTGAGGTGGGAGGATCGCTGGAACCCAGGAGTTTGAGACCAGCCTGGGAACATAGTGACACCCCGTCTCTATAGAAAAGATAAAAATTAGCCACATGAAATTGTGTGCACCTGTAGTCCCATCTACTTGGGAGGCCGAGGCAGGAGGAATCATTTGAGCCCAGGAGATTGAGGCTGCAGTGAGCTATAACCATGCCACTGCACTCCAACCTGGGTAACAGAGCAGGACCTCATCTCTTAAAAATAAAAAATTTTGGCTTATGCCTGTAATCCCAGCACTTTGGGAGGCTGACGTTGCTGGATCACGACGAGGTTAGGAGTTCAAGACCAGCATGACCAACACAGTAAAACCCCATCTCTACAAAAAATACAAAAATTAGCTGGGTGTGGTGGCATGCACCTGTAATCTCAACTCCAGAGGCTGAGGCAGGAGAATTGCTTAGAACCTGGGAGGTGGAAGTAGCAGTGAGCCGAGATTGCACCATTGTACTCTAGCCTAGGAGACAGAGAAAGACTCGGTCTCATAATAAATAAATAAGTAAATAAAAATTTAAAAGTAGGTAAACTATTGCTTCACGAGGACAGCATTTCTGTTTGGGATGATGAGAAAGTATAGAAACAGATGGTAGTGATTGTTGCACAATATTGTAAAGCTACCAAACGCCACTGAATTGTACACTTAAAGGTGGTACATTTATCCAAGTTTATTATCTATTTCTACAAACATTCACGAAGGCTGGACCCCTGAAATGTCAAAGTCATGATCCAAGGTGGGGAAGGGTGAGTGGGTTTTGTTCTCCTTTTAGTACTGCTCGGTTTGTTCTCAACCTGAAGTCAGCTGGGCTAACATCCAATGCTTGGTAGGGTAGGTGTATTACATGCATTTGCGGGCCGGGTAGGGTGGCTCACACATGTAATCCCTACACTTTGAGAGGCTGAGGTGGGCAGACTGCCTAAGCTCAGGAGCTCAAGACCAGCCTGGGCAACATGGTGAAACCCCGTCTCTACTAAAAATACAAAAATTAGCTTGGCGTGGTAGGGTGCTTGTAGTCCCAGCTACCCGGTAAGCTGAGGCAGGAGAATCACTTGAACCCGGGAGGCAGAGGTTGCAGGCAGTGAGCCAAGATTGAATCACTGCACTGCAGCCCGGGCAACAGAGCCAGACTCCACCTCCAAAAATAAAAATAAAAATAAATAGGACAGGTACAGTGGCTCATGCCTGTAATCCCAGCACTTTAGGAGACTGATATAGGCAGACTACCTGAGGTCAAAAGGTCACGACCAGCCTACCCAACATGGTGAAACCCAATCTCTACTAAAAATACAAAATTTACCCAGTGCTCATGCCTGTAATGCCAGCCACTCTGGAGGCTGAGGCAGGAGAATCACTGGAACCTGATAGGCAGAGGTTGCAGTGAGCCAAGACTGCACCACTACACCCCAGCCTGGATGACAGTGTGAGACTCTGTCTCAAAAATAAATGAAGGCCAGGCACGGTGGCTCAAGCCTGTAATCCCAGCACTTTGGACAGCCAAGGTGGGTGGATCACGAGGTCGAGAGATCGAGACCATCCTGGTCAACATGGTGAAAACCCATCTCTACTAAAAATACAAAAAATTAGCTGGGTATGGTGGCACGTGCCTGTAATTTCATCTATTCAGGAGGCTGAGGCAGGAGAATTGCCTGAACCCAGGAGGCAGAGGTTGCGGTGAGCCAAGATCACGCCATTGCACTCCAGCCTGGGTAACAAGAGTGAAACTCCGTCTCAAAAAAACCAAAAAAACAAAAAATAAATTAATGCATTTTCAACTTAGTATATTTTCACTTTTTTTTTTTTTTTTTTCAGAGACAGGATCTCTTTGTGTTGCCCAGGCTCATCTTGAACTCCTGGGATCAAGCAATCTTTCCACATTGACCTCCCAAAGTCAGACGTGAGCTACTGGGATTACAGACGTGAGCTACTGCATTTGGCTGCTATTACTAATTTATAATAGATTTATGGGGACTTGACCCCGTCATGAGTCAAGGAGCATCTGTAATCATGCTGAAAATGGGGATGGCTTGTGTGAGGATATGGGGGCTTGTGTGAGGATATGGGGGAGTGTCACAAAACACAAGGAGATCAGGGCCTGCAGGGGGACACCACAGCCTGCCTCTGGCTCAAACTCAGGGCTCCCTCCTCTTGTGTCTCCTGCTGCAGGACAGACCCCAGGCTCGCAGTTCTGCAAATCCACGCTGTCTGCACTGCAGGACTTCAAATCCACAGCTGGGGGTTGTGGATGATGTTGGAGCAGTAGGGCAGAAGGGACACATCAGGGGTTGCACCTGCATCCACAATGGCAGAGCAGGTTTGTTTTTTTTGTTTTTTTTTTTTGTTTTTTTTTGAGACGGAGTTTCGCTCTTGTTGCCCAGGCTGAAGTGCAGTGGCATGACCTCGGCTCGCTGCAACCTCAGCGTCCCATATTCAAGCGATTCTCCTGCATCACCCTCCTGAGTAACCAGGATTACAGGCATGCATTAGCAAGCCTGGCTAATTTTGTATTTTTAGTAAAGATGGTTTCACCACGTTGGCCAGCTGGTCTCAAACTCCTGACCTCAAATGGTCCACCTGCCTCCGCCTCCCAAACTGCTGGAATTACAGGTATGAGCTGCCGCACCTAGCCCTAGTTTCTCCGCCCTGCCTGCTGGCTCTGTACAGCCTCAGCTTCTCTTCCCCCAACCCCTAGGTGATAGTGAGCAACCCCCGCTCCCTGAGGTTCTAGGCCACCTTCCATGAGAGCCGTTACAAGTTACATGGGAACACCAGATACAATCTGGTGAGCCATGTCCCCACCAAACCTCGCCGCATGTCCCCCGAGAGCTCCCTCTTTCTTCTTCCCTTACCAGCTTAAAGAGCTGAGGAATTTCCAGACAACATAGCCCCTAGCCCTGCCCTGTGGTGGGAAGATGATCAGGCAGCCATCACCTACACACCTTACTTCATTAAAGTGTCACACAGGTCAGGCATGTGTGAGCCTGTAACCCCAGCACTTTGGGAGGCTGAGGCAGGTGGATCACAAGGTCAAGAGTTTGGGACCCACCTGACCAACATGGAGAAACCCCGTCACTACTAAAAATTAAAAAATCAGCAGGCCGTGGTGGCATGTGCCTATAATCCCAGCTACTCAATAGGCTGAGGTAGGAGAATCACTTGAACCCCGGAGGGGAAGATTTAAGAGAAATCTTTCCCAGGTTTCTCTTAAAATGTCCCCATTGTCCGGGCTGGGCGCGGTGGCTCAGGCCTGTAATCCCAGTACTTTGGGAGACCGAGGCAGGTGGATCATGGGGTCAAGAGATCGAGACCATCCCAGTCAACATGGTGAAACCCCGTCTCTACTAAGAATACAAAAAATTAGCTGGGCATGGTGGTGCGTGCCTGTAATCCCCAGCTACTCAGGAGGCTGAGGCAGGAGAATTGCCTGAACCCAGGAGGCGGAGGTTGCGGTGAGCCGAGATCGCGCCATTGCACTCCAGCCTGGGTAACAAGAGCAAAACTCCGTCCCAAAAAAAAAAAAAAGTCCCCATTGTCCTTCTTATCAGCACGTAGCTAGCAATTTTCTGACATTTTAGCTGTAGAGTGAATGATGATTGGGGCATCCTAAGAGGAGTTCTAGGGTGTTTCTTTCTGCATAGGTACCTCTTCTTCCTCCTACGCACAACTGACAAGCGCCCATCCACTCCAGCATTAGAGATGCTACTAATTTATAAATTTTTGATGATCCCTCCAGGTGAGCCTTCCCATCATGTTCATGTCTAGCTATCTACCAACTCTAACAGAGCCCACTATCCTGTGTCTTTCCCAAATTAAGTGAAGGAACGATTCATTGGAAACCATAGGAAATAAAATGAATGTAGATGAAAACTTTGCAACTTATACAAATAGTCACTCAAAATCATCCTTACACTAAAAATGCAAAACTATACAATTTCCAGAAGAAAACATAGAATAAAAGCTATCTGCTCTTGGGTTCAGTAATGAATTTTAACAAACAACACAAACTGTCAATACACACCAAAGAAAGAATTAGGTGGATTTTTTTAATATTAAAAGTGTATACTCTGGAAAAGATCTTGTTAAGGGAATAAAAACACAAGCCACATATTGAAGGAAACTATTTGCAAAATACAGATCTGAGAATTTGTATTCAATACACAAAAATATCTTAAAACCAAGTAAAGCAGCCCAATTAAAGATGCACACAAATCTGAACAGACACCTAACCAAAGGATTTAAGAGAAACCAGCCCCTTCAAAAGACTCCGCCACTGATACCAACCATCTGCCTGAAGCTGCCTTTCCTTTCTTGCCTGCTAAGAGACCACCCATGACAGAGAGGGTCTGGACAGTATACAGTGGATGCACAGAGCCACAGAGCAAGTTTTCATGTCCTCTGCTTCACCTTTTGATGTCAGAAGGCTGAAAACTTCACCCTTTGCCCTGTCATCATGGTAACATTGCCATTTTTTGTACAAGGGACCCATGAGGAAGTAAGAAACTCAACTGCGATTGCACTCATTTCTCCTTTCATAAATATTCATGACTCCTCCTAGAGCTTATTAAATATTTGTATTTGACCATGCCACTTAGCATAAATTTCTGTTTCCTTTATCTCTCCCTTAAAGTGTTTGCTTCTGGCTTCTGGATGGAGTCTATGCTTCGCAGCCTATTAAAAGGACTACCCTGCAGGCTGCAACTCTTTACAGGAAGTAAATCTCTCACTGGGTGCAGGTGCTCATGCCTGTAATTGCAGCATTTTGGGAAGCCAAAGTGGGTGGATCATCTGAGTTCAGGAATTTGAGACCAGCCTAGCCAACATGGTGAAACCCTGTCTCTACTAAAAATACAAAAAATTAGCCAGGCTTGGTGATGGACATCTGTAATCCCAAATAATTGAGAGGCTGAGGAAAGAGAACTGCTTGAACCCAGGAGGTGGAGGTTGCAGTGAGCCAAGATCACACCATTGTACTCAAGCCTCGGCAACAAGAGTGAAACACCTTCTCAAAAAAATAAAAATAAATAAAAATGTAAAAAATGAAATCACTCCTTTCCAAATTTCTGAACCTCATCGTTCTTCAGTTGACAGTATTACAAAGTTCAAAAGACCTTCCATACTCTCCCATAGAAGTCCTAGAAATTGTCATTTTGTTAATTAGTTTTGATGCATGAGAACTTGTAATCAAATGAGTAGAAATATTGAAACTGTGGTTTACCAGTTACGTGTCTCTTAACCCAATCAAGCAGATCTCTAAAATTAACCATGAGAATACGTATGCCTGATTCATGGCCAAAATTTTAGGATGAAACCTATGAGATCTCTATTTGTGTTTTTTGCCTATTAACTTATGTTAGGTATATGTGATATTTTCTTAACTCCAGATAGCAATGCAAAATTCATTTATACAATCCTCTAAAAATGCTCTATTCTAACTTACTTGGAAAAAAAATAAGCATTTATACATAAATATTCCCCAAACTCCTAGAAATGTAGAAACTGATATAAAAGTTTTTCAAGTTAACACAATTTACATAAAACATAGTTAAATAAGACCAATTTAATATTTTTGGTGTAATAAAACAACTATGCCTTCAGAGCTATCACTATTAAATATAAAACAAACATAAATTTCTATTCTTCTTGAGTTCTACTCAAATAAGCTAATATTATACTTATTAGATACTTAAAATCTTAAAGCTTATAAATTGATTCTAATTGTTATTCTTATTTTAAAAAACATTATTTCAATAATAATTTTTTACAGCAAATCTGCCTAATAATAGTTTCCAAAGTACTTTTGGTAATTTTTAACCTTAAAGTTAAGCTAATTAAAAGATTTGCATTAAATATCTAGATCATTTATAAATAAGATACAATACTAAAACATTAATTACTGAACGTAACTAATTCAATTTTATATATACTTTTGTCCTCTATTTTTTTATGGAGAGAATAAAGATATTTTGGCCTGTTAATAAACTTTTTTTTTTTGTCCACAACACTGAGAAATTATACTATGAGGGAACATCACTCTAGATGTTGGGAGATCGTATACTCATACATTTTCTCATCTACTATAGAATGTTAACATATGACAATTTAAAATTGTCTACTTCCTAGTTTACTCTGGAAAAAGATTACTAAGTGTTAAAAATATAATGTATACATCAATAAAATTACTAGAAATAATAGAATAACTAGAAACTCTATGCAAAGTATGCAGGAAAAGTTATGCAAATAAAGTACGTTGTATTTTTTTTATAAGAAAAACTGTACAAAATACACAAGTAAAAAGAGATATCTAACCTTCCCTCTGTTATATTTGAATTGGTAAACTGTTATGTTTTCAGAAATTATATAAAATTCCTGGAAATTTGTCAATGTCCTCCTTATCCATGCTATGTGCTGGTATAGTGTTAGGAGTCATATTTTCAATTATTTTAAATGTCATCTGCCACAGACAAAATTGAATGTCCTTGTCAGTTGTGGTATAATGAACTCTCATCAGATCTTTTGTCATAGTCATTTCAAGCTCTTTGTCATTTAGATATTATTTATGCCTGATGCTTTCCTAAAACCTCCTGCAATCAGCTATGGATCAGAATGTTGGTCTCCAACACAGGACTCCCTCTGAGACCCAGAGAAAAGACTATGACAGGTACTCTGGTTACAAGCTTCTGATGATATTGCTCAAATAACTTTAAGACCATACACTTAACTCAGTGAAGCTTCCAGAAGTCTAGTTGAGAAACTGATGGGTTCATGACACGGCTAACCCAAGATTCAGCAAGACTGGAATTGAGTACATGGCACTGAATACACTGATGAAAATTGATTATAATTTTATAGCTTCTTTTGAGCATTGCTGGTTCTTTGATGTTATGGTTTCTGGATTTAAGACATCTCTTTCTCTTTTAAAAACTTTAGTCTCACAGTCTTTATAGTTCAACCCAAATATTACATACAAATAATGCAGCAAATAAATGAACATTGGTGATAATTTCCACTTGATTTCTTCATAATACTGCTGTCTGGTGTTGCATTAGTGAAGACACTTCCCACAACTACATGGACCCCCAGAGACTATGACAAATCACTTTACAGCATTCAAGGTCATTGACAGAGAATCCTAAATGTCAGTAGCCTTCATCTGTCTCAAAAAGACTGTTGTTTGTATATGGCCCAAAAAAAGTCAAACCAGATGATGGATCAATAAAGTCAGCCCAGTATCCCTCAGCTTGAAGAGCATAGCAAAGTTCCTTGGCACCACTGTCTAAAAGAACTTCTCTTTCAATTGCTACTTCTTCGCTCTAACCAATCATATCATTCTTAGTTTTTTGTGTTACAGTCAGAATCATTAGTTTGCTATTAGCAACTTCTGGAAGCAGTGCTTCAAAATCTCTTGCAGCAATTCTGGGCATATCTGTATTGCACACTCTACTCTGGCACTTTCAAAGTTTCTCTGCTGTTCATTTTGTGTTCAACAGGTGCCTCATTACCATAAAATTCATTCACACGTTGTGCCATCACAAACTTGTCTTTCACCTGATAAAGGTTCTGCTAGAATATCAGGCAAAGTTTTATGAACCAGGCTTTCTTCAGTGAACCAGTCTCATTGAGGTGACAATCAAAACCAAGGAAGCTGGAACCTCTATGTTGAGGTCCAAATGGTCCCATAGTTTCATCAGGCCACAGTGTTTGAAAGCATGTATCTGGAGACACAGAGGCCACGAGACTCTTCAGAACCCGATGATCCTGCAGTTGAAAAGTCTTTGCAGTTGACAACCCTTTTAACTAAAGAGCAAAATCCTGGGCAATAGGAAGCCAGTCTGGCACTGTTCGAAAGCATATTGGCCATCTCTACTGGAAAGGACCGTTCGCAAAACAGCTTCCCTTTGGAAAGTTATTCCAGTTACCACCACTGCCTCCAGCTGTCCCAGAACCTGACTCTTTTGCTGTTAAATAGTGGCCTGAATCCTTACTTTTTACGGAGAATTTTCAGGAAGGCATTTCAGTGTTTTTGTCACTAGAAGATGTATCTCCAGTGAAGATGCTCCTGCCTCCAGAAAGCTCTGACATGGTGTAATTAAGTGGGGAACCTTTGGTCCTCTCTCTTCTTTGGGGTGCAAAAGAATGAGACAGACAGGCATGTGGGGGGTGCCAGGACATCCTGGCCAGTGGCGGGATGTCATACAGTGGTTGCCTGTGCCACACTGGCTGCTGAATACATGTCACCCTGGACACAGGCTCGCCAGTATGGGGTGGGACATGTGGCAATCACGGGTCTTAGCCCTGGTCACGTGGACATGGATCCAGTGGTAACTCTCACCTTTGCAGCTGAATCTCTCTTGCATGCTATCCACTATTTGCCAAAACTATAATGGTTCACTCTTTATTTTCTGTGATAGCCTCAGATTAGAGCAGTGGGATAATTTCCTACTCTGAATGACTGGTTCCCTGTGCCCACCAGATGGCTCAGTCCACCGGGACCTCGTCCAGTCCTGAGGAAGCTGATCCCCACTGAAGACAGCAGACAGCCTGCCAGTGTTCTCCCCTCCTCCCCCGGATCTCAGAGACCTCCCTGGGCCTCCAAGGGTCCCATCCTGCGTCCCTTCCTTCTCCCTCTGCAGAGCAACCTCCACCATCCGTCCACCTTCAGCGGGAGACCCCCAGACACTGCCTCGCCTCTGAGCAGTCACAGCACCCCTGCCTGTGACTGATTTAATTATTTATTCACGTCCTTCCTCAAAAAAACACTTAGGTCTCAGAGAAGAAGCTTGTAGCTTCAGTCAGGGATCCGTGAACTCCTCAAATTGGTGTTTTATCAAGAAAGGTTTCAGTGCGTGTGTGGAATGAATGCAAAAACAAATGTAAAGGAAGGTGCTTAAAACACCGACCCGCGTTCTGAAGGGACGGGTAAGATCTGGATTCCTGTAAAAGTCATTCTCTCCAGACTTTTACTTTCCATGTGGAAGAAAATCACAGGAACCACTGACATGTGCAGAGTGATTAACTCACAGCTCAACTTGAGAGTTTAACAGGGAACTTTTCATACCTTAGACTCACTTGATCCTCCAAAGCGTCCAAGTCACGAAAAGGGGAAAGATGGCGCTTCTATGTCGCACACGGGACAGCTCAGGGTGAGAAGGGCCCGGGACAAGGCCGAGTCCCCCCGCCGGTCCGCGGAGCCTCCGCACTCGGGACGGCGACCGTCAGCCTCCCCGTCCCGGAAACGGCCTCCGCGGGGCGGGCGCGGACACCCGAGGCCGGCCGGGGACGGCGGAGCCCCGCGGCGTCCCTCCAGCCCGGCGGCGACACGGCCCGCGCGGCCGCCAGGTGAAGCTCCGAAGCCGCCGAGGGGCCGAGTCCGCGCGGCCGAGCAGCCCGGACGGCGCGGAACGGCCGGGGCCCGGCGGGAGCCCGGGCTGGGGCGGAGCCGGCGCGGAGGAGGCGGCGCCGCGGGCGGGGAGCGCTCGGACCCCGCGTGTGCCGCGCGCGGACGGGGCGCCGCAGGCCGGGAGGACTCGGACCCCGCGCTCCGCACAGCCCGACCCCGCGCGGCCCGGCGGGGAGGCCGCCGCCCAGTGCGCCGGGAGCGCGTCCCCTGCCCCGGGGCCCGGCGGGCGGAGACGCGGGAAACGGCCGCACCCCGACCCCGAGGGTCCCCCCCGGCCCCGCGGGACCCGCCGCGCACTCGGGCGGCTGCGGTGGGAGGCGGCGCCGGTCGCCGAGAACGCCTGGACCGCGGCCCCGCCACGCGGCCTCTCCGACGGGGCTGCGCGGGGAACCGAGTCCGCCCGCCCTCGGCGCGCAGCCCCCGGAGACCGCCGGGCACAGGCGGCCGAGGAGAAGGAGCCCCGGGGCCGCCGGGGGGCGCGGGCGCACCGGGAAGGGGAAGACGGCGCCGCGCGAGGTCACCTGAGGTCACGCCGGAGGCGCCGGAGCCGGTGCTGCCGGGAAGGGCGCCATGGACGACGCGGCTCAGGCCCGGCTCGCCTCTGAGCGGGACGGCTCAGCACCACGCGAGGCCTGAGAGGAGGGGGCCGAAGGCCGGGCACCGGCACGGGAGCCCCAGCGCTGCTGCTCTGGGCAGGGTGTGTGGCGTTCAGAGAGGATGAGGCTGACGAGCGCGCGCACACACACAGACACACACTGACACACACACACACCGACACACACACACACCGACACACACACACACCGACACACACACACCGACACACACACACACACACCGACACACATACACACCCCGACACACACACACTGACACACACACACCCCGACACACACACACTGACACACACACACACCGACACACACACACACTGACACACACACACCGACACACACACACCGACACACACACACCCCGACACACACACACCGACACACACACACCGACACACACACACACCGACACACACACACTCTGACACACACCCCGACACACACACACCGACACACACACACACCGACACACACACACCGACACACACACTGACACACACACCCCGACACACACACACCGACACACACACACCCCGACACACACACACACCGACACACTGACACACACCGACACACACACCGACACACACACCGACACACACACACACCGACACACACACACACAGACACACACACACACCGACACATACACACCCCGACACACACACACCCCGACACACACACCGACACACACCCCGACACACACCGACACACACACCGACACACACACTGACACACACACCGACACACACACTGACACACACACACACTGACACACACACCGACACACACACACACCCCGACACACACCCCGACACACACACACCGACACACACACCGACACACACACACCGACACACACACACCGACACACACACTGACACACACACACCGACACACACACACCCCGACACACACACACACACCCCGACACACACCGACACACACACACACCGACACACACACTGACACACACACACCCCGACACACACACCCCGACACACACACCCCGACACACACACACCCCGACACACACACACACCAACACACACCGACACACACACACCGACACACACACACACACACACCACTGTCAGCACAGTAATCAACAGGAACAGACTCAGAAATGAGGCTGACACACACACACCCCGACACACACACACACCGACATACACGCACGCGCACACACACACCCCGACACACACACACACCGACACACACACACACACACACACCACTGTCAGCAGACAGTAATCAACAGGACCAGACTCAGAGATGATGAGGCTGACACACACACACCCCGACACACACACACACACACCGACACACACGCACGCGCACACACACACACCGACACACACACCACTGTCAGCAGACACAGTCATCAGCAGGACCAGACTCAGAGATGACTCAAATATTGAACCTTGCTGTCAGTTTGTCCTGGCCAGTCTCTAAGTTTGGTTCACATGTGGAAACTAATGAGGCAAACACATGCCACAGGAGAGTGTTAAAAGGTTGATTTTACCCACATAATGAGGCATTCTGGGGAGATCAGGACAGATCTCCCATGCAGGCCCAAAATTGGCTTGAGAGAGCCGGAACAGTCCTGAGGATTCACGGTGGCAGGGGATGGCCCCCGGGGAAGATGCCTGTGCACAGGAAGGGCTTACATGGCTTGAATCTCCTGCAAGCACCAGAGGAGGGAAAACCCGGGCTCTCTTATCCCCAGGCCCAATGCTAGGCAGAGGGAAAGAGGGAGGGCTGGAGCTCAGAAGCTGTCAACAGTCAAACACCAAAAATGGGAGACAGATTCTTTATGATAAAGATACAGATAAATAAAGATTTACAAGTAAATAGTTAAAAAAATAAATAAATAAGTAGGCCGGGCGCTGTGGCTCACGCCTGTAATCCTAACACTTTGAGAGGCCAAGGTGGATGGATCACCTGAGGTCAGGAGTTCAAGACCAGCCTGGCCATCATGGTGAAACCCCCGTCTTAAAAATAAAAAATAAAAATAAGTAAATAAACTAATAATTAAATAAATGGATGTATCACTAACATATCCTCAAGTGGAAAAGCTGGCAACATGCCTGAATACAGGGGGAATTTCAGTAGAGAGAAAGAAGTTGTGTGAAAAAGATAAAAAGGAAATCATAGATACGAGAAAACATAGCAAAATGTGAAGATGTTCTTCAGTGGGATTATTAGTCAGCTCTATGACTGAAGAAGGAAACCATGAAATTTGATAGGCCAGTAAAATGACCCACAATGAAACACAAACACATAAACAAAAAAACAGTATCCAGGAGCCTGAGTGCTATCAAGCACACTAATGCACATGTGATTGAGGCCCAGAAGTAGGAAACAAATAGGTCAGAATGAAAACTTGAAGATATGATGGCTCAAAGTTTTCTAAAAATTACAAAAGACATTGAAACAGAGATCCAGAAATCTCCAAGAAGCCAAGCCAAGACACCAATCAAGATTCTTTGCTTGACCAAACTTTAACCATGCTCTCTTGGGCCTTCTACCCAACAAGGCCTGTCATGTACTTCCCTGCATAATGGAGTTTTAATAGGAGTACTGTTAAGAAGGTTTAGGAGAGAATTCCTTACCCCTGATACCTGGCATCTGATTAAACTCCTCACCTCCATCATTCCCCAGGTGATGCCTAACTGCCTACCTGCCTGCCTCTGGTAAGGATAACATCAGGTCAGTTCAGCCAGAATCCTCCCAGACTTGATGTCTCCTCTTGTCAATTTTCCATCCATCCATGTTCCCCAAGCCTCTATTTTGTTTTTTGGCTAAAAATGTCCACTTGTTCTGGTTGTATTTGGAATTGAGCCCAGCTCTACACTGGAGTCTCTCTTTCCCTGCAGTTTTATGAATAAAATCTATCTAACCCTACCCTAACCCCTAACCCCTAACCCCTAACCTTTAACCCTAACCCTAAACCTTAACCCTAACCCTAGCCCTAGTTCTGCACATTGTGTGATGCCCATCATAATCTATTCAACAACTCCCTTCCTGCCTCTACCATACAGCTTAAGGCTCCCCGCTCCCTTTCTTACAACCTCAATCGGAAGATCATGTTTTGGTCTTTGGTTTTTCCCCCAGGGCACATACTTTTTAATAAACTTCTACAGTGAGATGTATCATACTATCTTGAAATTATTTACCTGCATGTCTAGCCTTATCCAGCATCTCCACCAGTGAGTGAGCTACACAAGGTGAGAAACCACATTTCATTCATCTTTATGACTCTAGTACTTGGCATCAGGAAAGAACGTAAGATGGGTTTATAGAATTTAATAATGATTTTGATTAGTTTGGTTGTCATTTTCATCTCAGTGGTTTAAAGCAGTTTTTAAAGTAAAACAAAATAGCCACAGACATAAGATGTGCCTTTACAGATTCATCCTGAGTGGCTCTGAGTCTTTGATAAGCCACTTAGCTTTTCTGAGATCCAAATTATTCATGTGAAAGATAAGGAGGAGATCTACTTGACCAACTTTACCCACTTCATGGGCGAGGGTGATAAGCAATCCTAAAAATAACAATCAGCATGAAGTTTCCAAAATCATACATTCACATTTCTAAAAACTACTTGTTTAAAAAGTACCTTCATAAACAAGGTATTTTATACTGGCAAAAAAAATGAGGCCTAAATAACATGTCAGTAAAGCTCTTTTTAAGTTGTAAAGTATACATGTGAAATAATATGGCTTTTAGTTTCTATTATAATAACTATAACCAGGTTTCTTCTTGGATGTTGTGGGTTCTTGACCTCCAACCTCTTAAAGAATAAGCAGTGGTACTGCTTCAGCTGCACTGTATGCTTGCAAAGTTAAATTCTGGACCAAAGATGGTGTTGCAGAAAGGTGATTTTATTTAGGTATAGAAAAGAGAAGGAAAGGAGAAGAAGAGAAAGGCTTCCACAAAGAGTGTGGAAGGGAATTCCAGAGGGGAAATCCCAGAGGGACCTCCTACCATGTGGGAGGGGATTCCAGAAAGTTGGAAATCCAGTGCAGGTGAGGGAGCATGGACTTTTATCCTGGGAGAAACCCCCACCTTCTCCAAGACGCTGAGCCAATGAAAGGAGTTTCTTAGAACTTCCTCTGGAGTGATTGACTTTTAGTTTCTTCCCCTTCCTGTGAAATTCAAACATAAACATTTGAATCTCCTGGATGGAGAGAGATGGGAGCAGGGCATGGCACTGGGAAATTCTTGCCCTTAAAGCTATGCCCCCTCACGGACCCAGAAAGAGAACACATTCCCTCATAACCACCTGGCATAACTCAAAAGATCACAGTCTAGCTTGCAGATAGAAGAGCCTGTTTCCAGGGCTCATAATTCATTGAAGAGTAGAAGGCAATTTTATTTTCATTTAATACAATGAAAATAAAATGATACTTCCTTCTGGCTTCCTTTACTTCAGCTTTTTTATGAGGAAATAAAACATCTTACAAGTGCATAGAACTTAAATTTTTAAAACACTTCCACATCCGTTATCTCTTTTAATCCTCAGGACCATCCCCACTTGGCAGATCAAAAATCCATTTTTCAGAACTGGGAGTGACTTACATTAGACCTTCCAGCAAGTGAGAGAGAGTTGGACTTCAAACTGAGGTCATCAGGTGGCAAGTTTTCTACCTTTCCGTCAGAGGTCATCAGGTGGCAAGTTTTCCACCTTTCCATCAGACCAAAATCACATAGCATTAGAGTATTTGAGATCATTCTAATGTTTTTAGAGATTAAGAAGCAGAGACCAAGAGATTCCAAATGACCTAAGATCACACAATTAAGGAGAGTATTACGAACCCAGAATGCCCCACTTGCCCCAGTCCCTAAATAATTATATATTATCTTTTGTGAGATCCAGCGTCAAAGATGGCCCCCCGTGATTCCCACCTGCCAGTATTCATATTCTTGTATAATTTTGTCTCACATGAAAGAGGGCTGACTTGTATAACCAATAGGATATTGTGGTAATGGCAACATGTGACTTCTGAGGCTAGGACACAAAAGAAATTGCAGCCGTTTTCTTGTTCTTTTGAAACGTGTGCTCTGAGGGAAGGCAGACACAAGGTGGTGAGGACACTCAGGACACTCCAAAGGGTTCTTGAATGTCCAAGGAGCAGAGGCATCTTGCCAAGAGACAGTATCTCCAGTTATGTGAGTTAGCAATGGTTCTTCTGGTCCCATTAGAAATTTCATTTAAATTTTCAGAGATTGCAGTCCTCGCCAACATCTGGACTATAACTCCAGGACAGACCCTAAGCCAGAACCATGCAGCTAAATCACTCCTGAATTTCTGACACACAAACTGTGTTATAATAAGCATTTGTTGCTGTTTAAGTCACTTAGTTTTTGAGGAGATTCATTATGTAACAATAAATAACTAACATATTTTCTGTTACAGACAATAGGCTCTCCAAAGAGAATGTATGCACATTCTCCTGTCTTCTCCTGATTTCAGACTTCTTTCCCTAAAATGTAGTCACAAATACACTTACCATCAGTTCCCTAAACTCCTTGTCAAGGATATTAATCAAATGAGAGAAGCTACTTCAATAATCTGATTCACTATAATCTTCACCCAGCTGCCCCAGGAGTTTTCCACCTTGTCCCAAAGCATTTCCTCACCATGTACTCATGTCTAAAGCCTGAGATAAGGTTGACTAGGCGGTGTGAATATCACAGGCTCTGGATCTGCTCTGTCTTCTACAGAACACCTAATAAGATCTGAGCTACATCTGGTTGAAAAATTTGGTCTAGAAATGATAGGAATGTGGAACTCAATTATACTCCTGTTTATTTAACAAAACTAACTCTCCTCCCCTTCCTCCATCCTTATTTACCTATCAAAAGATTTCATGTTTGTCTTTCAATCCTTCAACCATTCTCCTGTCCTGTATGATTTAACATACTTATTACTGAGAAACCAAAACCATGACAACTCGTTAACTATGAACATGCTCATCCTTTTTAGAAATAAGCTCTCTATAAATCAGAACCCTTTATTTTTCCAAATAAAAATAAAGTGTGAAACCACAAGTCCCCTCGACAAAGACCAGTCCATTTATGCAACTCCCAGGACCAAAATAAATAAAAGATGAAAATCCTGAACTCATCCCATGTCTGCTCTAGGAAAATCCATGATACCTGTCAAGAGGAAGAGAACAAGATGCCAGCCAGCCTATCAGGGCATTGCTTTCATTCCCAGCTTCATGGTCAGGAGCAAACATCATCAAGTTCTTTTCACTGGGGATGAAGAGAAGAAGAGGGCCTGGCAACACCCTTTAGGATACCCTCTAGGATCCAGAGAGAAAACAGACATCACTCCCTCCAAGGCACAGTCAAGAATCACTGCCCTAGTCAAGGGGGAGCCAGGAACTTAGTTAGGGCCTCTCTTATCTAGGGTGGACCAACATCAATGCCATGGCAAGGGAGCATCTGGAAGTCTGAAAATAACCAGAACAGAGAAAGAGAAGTAACAGAGAAGGTTACCAGCATGTATCATCCATGTATAGTGTGCCAGGTACTCTGCTGAATGATGGATACTTAGCATCTTATTTAAGTCTCCCAACTGCATAGTGGTTAAGAGTATCTGCTTTGGTGAGAACCTAGCTTCATACCCTCTTTCTGGTTGTATGATGTTGAGCAAGCCATTTGACCTCTCTGAGCCTCAGTTTCCTTCCACGTAAAGCAGGGTAGTGGTTAGTATTACCAGGAGATAGAGTTTACAAAATGAGTATCTTTGAGGAAGAAATGAGATAATTGCAAGTGCAATTATCAAACTGCCCAAAGCATATGAATTACTCAGAGGATTTGATCAGATGCATATTCTTCTTCATTTAATCAGAATTTCTAAGTAATTTGGGGTATAGCCTGAGAGGCTACATTTCTTGCAAGCATCCAGGAAATAACAATGCTGCTGGCCCAAGAACCACATTTTGGGTAGTGAGGATAAAATGACCCATAACATTCAGTGATATTATTGGTGTTAATATTTTAACATGATCTTCCTAGAAAGAGCAGCAGAGCTGGTAAGTGGCACAACCAGGGTACAAATTCAGGAATATCTCTCTTCCTCCCTTATTTGCCTCTCAAAAGGAGCCAGATATGTTTGGAACGAGATAAACAATGCCTTCATGGGGCCATTTCTTCAGTTATCTACCTGTCCAGTGACTTCATGTGACATTTCAATCCTGACACCTCAAAATCTGCAGAAAGTATAGCAGAGATGTTATGGATTCACTGCATCCTCCATCATATACTCTTACACTGAGGACTTTCTGAGTTGCCAAAAAAACTTCTGTCAGCAAAGACAGATTCGATCAAAAGTGAAAACTGGGCCGGGCGCGGTGGCTCAAGCTTGTAATCCCAGCACTTTGGGAGGCCGAGGCGGGTGGATCACGAGGTCGAGAGATCGAGACCATCCTGGTCAACATGGTGAAACCCCGTCTCTACTAAAAATACAAAAAATTAGCTGGGCATGGTGGCACGTGCCTGTAATCCCAGCTACTCAGGAGGCTGAGGCAGGAGAATTGCCTGAACCCGGGAGGCGGAGGTTGCGGTGAGCCGAGATCGCGCCATTGCACTCCAGCCTGGGTAACAAGAGCGAAACTCCGTCTCAAAAAAAAAAAAAAAAAAAAAAAAGTGAAAACTGAGATTTAATTCAGCCTGAGCATGAAAGCGATCAACCAGGAGATGGGAGATCAACCCCCTGGGTCACATCCCAGGGACACAAATGGGCTGACTGTTCCATGTTCATTAGAATTAATTCACCACTGTCTGCCTTGGGAATCACAGGGAGGAGCTTCTCTTCTAAGATTGAACAGGCCCTGAGACATGGGCAAGGGGCTTAAATCTCATTGCCTCTCAGTGAAGGGTTGGACCTGAATAAACAGATATTTGCCTTTAGAGAGGGTATAATAAGGTTTCCAAGATGAGTCTGCCATTATTATTTTATACTTATGATACTTTTGAGGCAAGACCACTTTGCATTTTTAAATTAATTTATCTTAAAAATGCAAGTAGTCGTGGGAAAAGAAAGCAGGGACCAATTCTGAGAAAGAGAAAAAAGTGAGCGATCTTTACATCCAAAACCCTGACATCAGACACTTTAGAAATTGTGTGCACTGGAGCTGGGTGTTGTTGCAGATACATCGGCAGCTAGTTGTGAAGGTTTGAGGCCAAGTGACATACTTGCAAGCACAGCTAGTTTAAAACGGCACTAATAAGCGTTATGACTGATAAAAGGTGCTGTTCTGTCCCAGGCACTGTGTTAAGCACTGTAAGTGCATTGTCACAGTACTCTCTCCAATAGTCTTATGGAAGACGGCTCAGTTCTCCCTTTCTTACCAAGAATTGGAGTAGTGGTAATGCTACAAACAAATATACTTGTTTACCTGAATTGAATCATTTGGTAGGAATGAGAGATTCCGCTACTAATCAGAGCACAGAATGTGAGAGAGAATACAAGACAAAAGAGAACAGAAGAGTCTTGTTGTTATTGGTCAACATCAAAGCACTATCACTGGGTCTTTTTAAGTTATATAAACCACTCAACAGAACACATGCGAGCTTTACCAGTGGGCAGCATGCTGAGAGTCCAAACCACTCCTTGATGTGGCTATGGTTTCCTAACAACGGGTCTCTCCTGTGTCTAATTATGGCCAAACCCATTTGGGGAAGACAGTGATGATGTGATGGAATTCTCACAGGGCGTGGCATCACAAAGCCTGAGTTTGCATCCGGGTAACAAATGTGTCCAGGGAACTTAGGGAAAGCAACTAACTTTTCTGACGCTGTATCCTCTTCTGTAAAATGAGGCAAATGCTACTTACTATATAGAACTCATAACCTTCAGTGATTATTATTGGTGCCAGTATGTTAACATAATCTCCGTAGCAAGAGCAGCAGAACTGGTAAGTGGCAGAACCAAGGTACAAAATCAGGACTAACTCTCCCCCTCTTCTAGTTATCTACCAGCCCAGTGACTTCCTGTGTGACATTTCAACCCTGACATCTCCAAGTCTCCAGAAAGCAATTCCAGCAGAGATGCAATGGATTCACTGCATCCCCCATCACACTATCTCATACTGAGGACTTTCTGGGTCACTCAGAAAACTTCTGTCAGCCCTCTCTCATCACTCCTATTCAACATAGTATTGAAGTTCTGGCCCGGGCAATCAGGCAAGAAAAAGAAATAAAGGGCATTCGATTAGGAAAAGAGGAAGTCAAGTTTTCTCTACTTGCAGATGACATAATTGCACATTTAGAAGACCTCATTGTCTCAGCCCAAAATCTCCTTAAGCTGATAAGCAACTTCAGCGAAGTCTCAGGACACAAAATCAATGTGTAAAAATCACAAGCATTCCTATACACCCGTAGTAGCCATAAGAGAGTGAAATCATGTGAACTCCCATTCACAATTGCTACTCAGAGAATAAAATACCTAGAAATACAACTAACAAGGGACGTGAAGGATCTCTACCAACCACTGCTCAAGCAGAGACAGATTCAGTCAAAAATGAAACATAAAGTCTAATTCAGCCTGAGGATGAACATGGGCAAACAAAATAATACTTGTGAAAATGACTTCACCCTGTGGTGCAAATATTAGATGTTGTCCTTAGAGGAAAATCTTTTATCCTTTCCCCCTGAGAAATTCAGAGCCGCAAGCAGTGTTTAGTTTTTAGTTCTTATGCAAAAAAATGGCAAGTAATGCATGAATCATCAGAGCATTTGCTTTCTGCAGCGTCATTTTTTTCTTTCTCCCCTTTCCACTGGCAATGAGGCCTTTTGAAAACTAACAGTTCCCTATAATCAGTTGGTTCTCCCCTTCATGCCTAACCGAGGTTGTTTAGAAAGCAAGGAAACATGTCTTCTTTCAGTACCTTCAAAAAGGAATGCTGGCAAAGATAACTCAGAATCACAGGCCACTCGCTTAACACTGTAATGTCTGGCTTTTGATCATAGGCTCACTTCAAACATTTCAGGAGCAAATCAAGCACATACTTCTGCACACATGCACACAAGACATGCACCCACAGTGTGATGAGAAATTCCTGCCCTACCCCTTGCTTCTTATTAAAGCAAGGTCTGTCACTAACAGCTGGAGGACAAACAAAAAGAAATGCTTGGAGGGGACATTTACCTATGGTCATGAAACCAAGGCCCCATTGACAAAGCAAAAGTAGAGCTAAGAATGGACTTAAGTGTTACTGATGTAAGAGAAGGACTTTTTAAATACTGGAACTCCCCCACCCTTTCACTGCTAACCTGGTCTTGCCTCTGGGAGTATTGATCTCCACACTCTCTGGCAAAGTCTGTAAAAGAAACTGGCTAAAGAAAATGTGGCACATATACACCATGGAATACTATGCATCCATAACAAAGGAACTTCTTTAAAGAATATATCCAACTTCTTATCTTGCTATTCTGCCATTAATTTTTATTTGAAGCTCCTTTTAACCTACCATTCATTTCCTTGCCAAGGAATTGCAAGCTTATTCACTAATCTCATCATACTAGCTGCGAACAAGCCCACTGCATGTCACACTGGGTGGCCAGCATGTCTGTGAAGGGCAGAAGCTGGGGCAGCCAAACAGCTAAGGCCAGCTAGTAAGTACCCGATGCCCACTCTATAGAGGACTCCACACTAAAAGACAAGGTTAGCAAATGCCAGGCTGCGTCACCAGTTATTCCCCCCAAAACAAAAAAGTAACCCCGCCAGGAAACATGTGTGAGTACACACCTAAGCATAGGCACACAGCTACATGCAAAGGCGAAAGGCTGGGAAGGAACCAAATCCACCTCTGAACACCACTTACTTCTGGGGAAAAGGCAGGTGAGGACAATTACCAGCATTCCTCACCTTGTCAACTGGTGAGCTTGTGTCAGTTTTGGCTTTTTTTTTTTTTAAGGCAATTTGCACTCCTTGGGCGATCACACAGGCCCTGCAAAACCGAACCATCAACAACCACCTTCCCATGAGGCCAAACAATGGCTTCCCTCAAAGTTCGGCCCACCTGCCCACCTGCCAGTCCTGGTCCCATGCAGGGGGCTACTGGCCTCCAGGGGTACAGGAGTCGAGGCCAAACCCACACCACAGATTCCTGGTGAAACCAGCATATATCCAAGGACCTTTCCCCAACCTGGGTCATGTGCCCACTGCACAAATATGCCTGTGCTTGCTCTCCTAGGACAGAGACTCCCTTTTATTACAGTTGCAATGAGGAATAGGGAGTTCTGGTGCTGTTCTATACAGGTTGGATGCTAATCTGATGCGGTGCTGTTGGAGAAGCTTGCCTGAGTCAGGTGCGTTCTCAGCACATGATGTATGCTCTCCCTTCAAGTTGCAGGAGTCCCAGAAGGTAAGTGCTGCTGCAACTCCCATTTCCTGGTGAGCAGAGGTCAGGTGATCTGCAGCCGCCCAAGCAGCTGCTAAGTGGCCCACAGGCCGGATCTGCATCTCACTTGCAGAGTCCCTTCCTGGCTGCTGGGGCTGCCCTGGAGACTCATCCTGCCTCCTCCTCTCCTCTTCCCTCCACAACGATGCCAGCTTCTATCCACAGCTGCACTCCAGGTGGGGAACACCTGTGGATGTACCAGGGTACAACTACGCAAAGACTCCAGCGTGCAGAAGGGCCCCTGCTCCACGTCATTTCCATATCCAAGCCCAAGCTCATCTAGGGCTTCAGCAAATCCAAGCCTCCCTGAATTCCCTGCTGAAACCAAGCTGAGTCGTATGACCCCCACTACACTGGTTAGCTGCCGGTTCCAGATGCTGCTCCCCTTGGCCTCTGTCTGTACAGTTCTGAAGTCCTACAAAAATATTGAGATCCTAAGCTGACTCTCACCCAAGGAAGTAAACAACTAGGGGCCAGAGGACACCAGGGGTAGGGAACATACCCAGACAGGTACTGCTGCCTTCAGGCTTAACTTCCTTCCCCTGTTATTCGCCATGCTTGCCAGGCTGGAAGGGGGACTCCAGAAACTTTGGAAACCCAAACCTGTAGCTAGAATATGGATACGATGCCTGAAAGAGCACCACTCCTATCCATAAAATCCTCAGATGGAACCAGGTAATTGGGAAATACGTGGGTACCAATCCCAACCCCTAGACTCAGGTGAGAATTGCAGTAGTGACTTGCCCCCCTGCCACTCCGGCTGTACCACTACTGCTACAGGAGGAAGGCGCATCTGACCCCATGCTCGAGTGCAGACACTAGGTGGTTGCTGCAGCTGAACCTTCCCAGCTGGATCCATGCAAGGTCATCTCAAATGGGTGTGTGCCTGGGCTGGGCAAGGATACCCCTCAAACAGTGAAAGCCACTGAGGAGGGCTGTCAGAGAGGCCCTTTTTCCTGCTCCAAGAACAGGTTGGGGGAGCATGGGGGACCTCTCCCACCTCCCTGCTACTTCCAGGAGCCACTTCTTTCAAGATGAGGTATGATCCTCTTTGCCTGCTCTCATTTGCCCCCAGTAGCCCATTGCCAACATTCAGACAATAAAAAGAGGAGCCTCGCCTGTTTTCCCTGACACGTCTGAGGCAGGTGGGTGTGCCCGGGGGACCTGGGGTGAATCCTGTACTTCTCCCCACCCCCTGGCTATACTGGCTTTGTCCTGTCTGATATGAGTGGGTGGAGAACTACCAAGATGTCATCACACAGGCCATGGACAAGTTCTACAAGAGCCACGTAGAAGAGCACTGTCCCGGCGTGCTGCCCAGCACCCAGCTCATGCACACATCTTATTTGACAGCTTCCTCGAAGCAGGTCTTGAAGTCCAGGCTCCTGAGAAGCCTGGGGAAGAGACTCTGCCAGGCTAAAGAACCCATCCCCAAAGGTGCCACCCTCACCAGTCTCATCCTGACAATCTTGGATTACTATTGCCCTGAAGTTTTGGAGTGGGGGACAGACAGGAGAACGCCCATTAGCCACCTTTCCAGGGAACATCAGCCCTGCAGACTGGGGCAGGTCAGACCTCCGTGCAGGCATTTGTTTCCTCACTGGTTGTCAGGGGGGAAAACGGCAATTGTGAGCACCTGCCTGTCTTCCCAGGCCCCGTTCAGAAACCCTGTCTGTGCCTTTGGAGAGAGACTACCCCAAGTATGCAGGCCAGCAACTGTACCCTACGGCCTTCAGGACCCAATCCCCTTCCATATGGGGTTCACTGCATGTGAGTAGATGGTGGGCTTGATTCCCACCCACTAGCCCCTGCTAGATACCCCGGCCCACCTCCTTAAGAGAATGAGGCCACAGACACACCCAGGCCACTATGGTGAGTGGGTGGCTGGAGCCCTACTTGCCCACCCTTCATTGCTGGTTCAGGGCCAACTGTCTGACCACATTCCTACCCTGAGATGATATGTGGGGAACATCATCCACCAGGGTCACTAACCACTTACAAAATTCCAGAAACAGAGGCCCAGCTGGTCCCCTGGAAGTTCAGTAAATAGGATAAACCAAGGTTTGCCCTCAGAAACGGGTTTCCCACTAAGTAGCTGTCCAAGGTCCAGGCCGGCCCCAAGTTTGCGTGAAGCCTGCCTGCCATGTCCACAGCCCATGCTGACCCCCTCCAGGAGCCACTGGACTGCTGGTTCCTGGGATGTGAGAAGCCCAAGACAGCTGCAGCCTTGCAGGACCACTAGTATGCCCATCTGGAAGCAGTACCCAGAGGGCCTATAGAAAGAAGTTGGAGGTGAAACCAGATGCTATGAAGACATTTTATTAGGTCAAGCTACTTGCTATAAAAATGCTTTAAAACACAGGAGGAGATGTAAAGACTCAAGTGTGTAGTGACAACGGCTATCAAAACACTAAAAAAATCCACACTGCTTCCCCCTTTACCTAGAAAAGGAAGCTTCTAGGCTACCTCCTCCTCCTCCTCCACACACTCCTCAAACTCCTCCTCCTCAGCTGTGGCATCTTGGTATTGCTGGTATTCTGACACCAGGTCATTCAGGTTGCTCTCAGCCTCGGTGAACTCCATCTCATCCATGCCCTCGCCCGTGTACCAGTGCAGGAAGGCCTTGCGCCTGAACATAGCTGTAAACTGCTCAGAGATGCGTTTGAAGAGCTCTTGGATCGCTGTGTTGTTACCAATGAAGGTGGCCGACATTTTTAGCCCCCGGGGTGGGATGTCACAGACGGCTGTTTTCACATTGTGAGGGAGCCATTCAGCAAAGTAGCTGCTGTTCTTATTTTGAATGTTGAACATTTGCTCATCCACCTCCCTCATGGACATGCGACCTCTAAAAATGGCAGCCACAGTTAGGTAGCGGCCGTGATGGGGGTCACAGGCGGCCATCATATTCTTAGCATCAAAGAGCTGCTGAGTGAGCTCAGCCACGGTCAGGGCCCGGTACTGCTGGCTGCCCCGGCTGGTCAGTGGGGCAAAGCCGGGCATGAAGAAGTGCAGCCGGGGAAATGGAACCATGTTCACCGCCAGCTTCCGCAGGTCAGCATTCAGCTGGCCCGGGAAGCGCAGGCACGTGGTGACCCCACTCATGGTAGCAGACACCAGGTGATTCAGGTCACCGTAGGTGGGTGTGGTCAGTTTTAAGGTCCTGGAACAGATGTTATAGAGCGCTTCGTTATCAATGCAGAACGTCTCGTCTGCATTTTCTATGAGCTGGTGGACGGAGAGGGTGGCATTGTAGGGCTCCACCACAGTGTCTGACACCTTGGGCGAGGGCAGGACGCTGAACGTGTTTATGATCCTGTCTGGGTACTCCTCCCGAATTTTGCCCATGAGAAGGGTACCCATCCCAGACCCAGTCCCCCCACCCAGGGAGTGGGTCAGCTGGAAACCCTGCAGGCAATCACAGCTCTCAGCTTCTTTTCTCACAACATCCATCACCGACTCCATCAGCTCTGCGCCTTCTGTGTAGTAGCCCTTGGCCCAGTTGTTCCCGGCCCCACACTGACCTGTAAGGTAGTACAGTCAGTCACTCGATGGCCAGGTGTATGGTCATCGGTGGTCACCACCACAATGCAAAAGGCACCATTCACCCTGCAGGTGGAGCAAGTTAAACCCTCTCCCCTAAAGTTACAGGACAGCAGCCTTGCCTGTTAGAACCTAGATCAGGAGCCAGACCTGAGACAGCTGCCTGTTAGCACCTAGATCAGGAGCCAAACAAGAGACTCGCTGCAGGTGGCTCCTGCCCGTTCCCAGCGAAGGCCGTAGTCACCGCCCCAGCTCAGCTCCCTGCAGGGAGATCACATCAGCAGCTCCTCACCTTGAGGAGACAGCTGGGCCTTCCTCCCCCATAGCCCATTTAGGAGAGAGAGATTGAGTAATTCAGAGGATGGGAGGGTGTTAAAGGGCCCCGGTTCCAGTTCCCACAGAGATGACCTTGGGGCACTCGCTGACTTTGAGCCGCCCTGGCTAAGGAGCCGCACCCCAGTCCTCATCCACAGCTCACCAAAGATGAAGTTGTCTGGCCTGAAGATCTGCCCGAAGGGCCCTGAGCGCACAGAGTCCATGGTGCCCGGCTCCAGATCCACAAGCACAGCGCGGGCCACGTACCTGCCACCTGAAGGGAACGGGAGGGCATCGGTGAGGAGAGGGCTGGCATTCCCAGGAGGGCGGTCGGGGAAAGACTGGGCTCTCACCGCTGGCCTCGTTGTAGTACACATTGATGCGTTCTTGCTGCAGGTCACTGTCCCCGTGGTAGGTGCCAGCAGGGTCGATGCCATGTTCATCAGAGATCACCTCCCAGAACTGCAAGAGATGCAAGAGGCCAGACAGGCCAGGGCTGAGTCATGGAGCTCAGGGAGCTGGAGTTGCCCCAGTCCATCTCCCACTTCCACCCCCACCCTCAGGCCGCTGGGTCCCTTGGTGTTCACCCTGGCAGCCTCACCAGCCACCCAGCTCTACTGCGTCCGAGGCAGGGAGCCCAGGGCTGGCCATGCAGAGGTACCACACCCTCCACTGCCAACATCACCGGCCACCCTGCAGGCACAAGCTGGGCCCTCAGAGCCCCAGCCGCCAACCTTTGCACCGATCTGGTTCCCACACTGTCCGATTTGGGTGAGCACGATCTCCCGCATAGCCAAGGCAGGACCAGGCCAGCAACAGAAACGCGAGACGGAAGGCCAACCACACAATGACTCAGCCCGCCATCTGCCGATGCTTAAATAGCCCCGTGCCCACCTCCCCCAGCCTTGGATTGGGCTCCCAGAATAAGAAACAGCTTTACTTTTACACAGGTGTGCCCACCTGTGACTCCCTTGGAGGTTAATGGCTATTGGAGTTATCAGGTGGCCTTGCTGTGGTCCTTTCCACGCTGGGGAGAGCTGGGCAGCTGAAGAACTTCCTCCCATGTCTTTAGTGAGACTAAATCCCTAGCTGAGCTGAAACTGAATTTTCCTCCCATGTGGGAGGGGAAGTCTTATGCTTCCATAGTCACAGAGTTTGTTTGCACGTGTCCTATATTGATGACATACTTTTGTAATTGATGAGTCCTTTCATCTCTTAGGAGAGCTGTGGTTAGAAAAGGCTTTCTGTACACTAACTCAACAGGACCTAATTATAAGTTTCCTTTGGAGCAGCTGAAACCCATAGTAAGCTACGGGTGTTAGAGATAGGCCTCTTGATTTCGCTAGAGTCTTCTTTAGAGTTTTATTAGTTCTTTCACGTTTCAAGAGGACTGCAGTCTCCACACAGAGTGAAGGTGATATTTGATTCCTAAAGCTGAGAATAGGTGTTGGGATATGTCTGCTGTGAAAGATGGACCATTGTCACTTTGCACGCTTTTAGATGATCCAAACTGAGGAATTATATCTTCTGGTAAACACATTTCAGATAGCATGGGGAATGTCTTGATCTAACCAGTGAAGGTATCAGTAAGCATTAGCAGATATTTAAAGGCACCCAAGTAAATCAGTTTTCAGTCCTCACCTGGAGAGGTTTCTCAATGTTGGACAGGTTAAACTAGAGGAGGAGAAAATTGCTGGCTGTTTGGGTTTTTTTAGGCACAGAGCTCAGGGCAGGTTCACCTGTTTTAGTGTCTTGAAAAGATTTATCACCACAAACCAATGAGACATTAACTGAAACAAAAAATCCCTTCTAGGGTGAAAACAATCGTGTAAGTGCTTAACTATTTTCCTACGATTAGTATTGGGAATTGGTAATGTATTACCATGAGTCAGCCAGCCAGAGGGTTCTGGACTAAACTGCAATCCCTGGCCCATTCTTCAGAGCCTTCTGGCCCAGCTCTAGGTATGCTGACCGGCATGCCCATCAGCTTCAGTGCAGTGACCTTGACTACTGTATTTGCAAGGGCATTTTCTTTTACATGGTCAATCTCTCTTTTGATGTCCTCTGCAGTGAATTATAGTCACTTTTCTTTGGCAGCCAAGCAGCATTCTAACAAGCTCAAAATCTGAGTGATGTTGTATGGAAAAGCCCTTTGTGGTCAGGAGTCCCTACCCATTCCAAATTGCAGCGTAAGCATGAAGTACTAAAAAGTCATACTTAGAATCAGTGTAAATGTTAACTTTTAAATCCTTCCCCAACTGCAGGACTCTGATAAGTTCAATTAACAGCTTTTTGAGCTGAGATAGAGGTTGGCAAGGCATGTGACTTGATTAACTTGTGCTGACTAATCAGAGCATATCTAGCCCTCCTGTTATCCTGATGCATAAAACAACTTGCATCTGTTAACCACTCTTCCTTGGGATGGTCAAGGAGCTCATTCTGGCCCGCTAGAATAAATTTGTTTCATAACCTGTGACATGGTTTGGCTCTGTCTCCAGTCAAATCTTATCAATTATAGCTCTCATAATTCCCATGTGTCTTGGGAAGGATCCAGCTGGAGGTAATTGAATCGGGGAGTGGGGCGGGTCTTTCCCATGCTATTCTTGTGACAGTGAATAAGCCTCATGAGATCTGATGATTTTATTTTATTTTTATTTCATTTTATTTTTTTGAGACATAGTCTTGCTCTGTTGCCCAGGCTGGAGTGCAGTGGCATGATGTCAGCTCACTGCAGCATCTGTCTCTTGGGTTCAAGGGATTTTTCTGTCTCCGCCTCTTGAGTAGCTGGGATTACAGGTACCCACCACCATGCATGGCTAATTTTTGTATTTTTAGTACAGACATGGTTTCACCATATTGGCCAGGCTGGTCTCAAACTCCTGACTTCAGGTGATCCACCTGCTGCCTTGGCCTCCGAAAGTGCTGGGATCACTCCCCTTTATAAAGCGTAGTTTTCCTACACAAGCTCTTTTGCCTGCTACCATGTAAGAGATGTAACTTTGCTCCTCATTTGCCTTATGCCATGATTGTGAGGCCCCACCAGCCATGTGGAACTGTGAGTCAATTAAACCTCTTTTATTTATAAATTACCCAGCCTCATATATGTCTTTACTAGCAGCATGAGAACAGATGAATAACAACCTGTATGCTGGGAAGGCTGGCAGCACCTGTGTGCTCTAGCAGATAAGGAGCTGGGTTTATAGTTTGTCAGACTTCAAGAGTTATCTCTGGAGTGTCTGGCAATAAGGTTTGATACTTTAATAAATGTTCTCCTATAATCCACTGGTGCCCTTTAGCTTCTAGGACCACCTTCCCTTGGTGTGGGGTCAAAAAACCTTTAGGCGCTTTCCTAATGTTTATTAGCCTTGCCTACTAGAAAAGTTGTAGCAGCAACAGCACTAAGAAATCTAGGACACCCTGAGCCCACCTGGTCTATCTGCTCAGAAAAGTAAGCTACTGGCCTTGGAATGTTTCCCAGTTTTGGGACAAGATTACCCAAGGCCTATTCCTTGCTTTTTGGCCACATTTGGCCGGGCGCGGTGGCTCAAGCCTGTAATCCCAGCACTTTGGGAGGCCGAGGCGGGTGGATCACGAGGTCAAAAGATCGAGACCATCCTGGTCAACATGGTGAAACCCCGTCTCTACTAAAAATACAAAAAACTAGCTGGGCGTGGTGGTGCATGCCTGTAATCCCAGCTACTTAGGAGGCTGAGGCAGGAGAATTGCCTGAGCCCAGGAGGCGGAGGTTGCGGTGAGCCGAGATCGCGCCATTGCACTCCAGCCTGGGTAACAAGAGCGAAACTCCGTCTCAAAAAAAAAAAAAAAAAGAAAAAATGGTTCATCCAACTTGTAGATACCCAAGGCTGCAGCAGAGCCTAATTTCTCTTTGAAAGTATTGAAGGTTAGCTTGCAGTTCTAATTACACTGAAGGAGCTCTAATATTTTCCTTTTAGTGTTTTATATAAAGGCTTGGCTACATGTCCAAATCTGGGCACCCATAAGCTGCAGTACTCAACTGTCCCCTAAAAAGGCCCACAGCCATTTGTTGGACTAGGACTCTTGGATGACTAAAAAAACTTTTTTTCCTTCAAGGGATGTCGATCAGTTCCAGAGGTTAAGACAGATTCCAAATATTTGAGTCCTTGAGTCATAATCTGAGCCTTGTATGGTGACACCCTATAGCTGCCATTTCCCAGGAAATGTATCAATTTAACAGTATTATTATCTGAGTCTTTTTTAGTCAGACTAGCAATGAGTAAGTCATTTACATACTAAATAATTGTGCCCCTTTGCAATTGTGAATTTCTTAAGTCTTTAGCTAGAACATTTTGAAATAATTGAGGCTAATCCATAACTCTTCAGAGAGGACTGTCCAGGTTAGTTTGGAGGCTAAATGAGTATCTGGATCAGTCCATTAAAAAGCAAACATATGGTGAATCTGGATGCATTGAGATGCAGAAAAATGTGTCTTTCATATCTAAGAATGTAAACCAGCTTGCATTCACCGAGACTTGAGTAAGAATTGGGGACAATGGGGTGTAGGGAGACAAGAACTGCATTTATTAATGCTATAAGGTTTCTGACAAATCTGTAGGCTTTTGATCTGGTAACATGGGAGCATTGTAAGGAGATTCTCATGGTCTTAATAAGTCATATGGCAAGAATTTGGCAATAAGGGGTTGAATTTCCTCTCATTCTCCCTGCCTTAAAGTGTATTGTCTTTTGTGAGGGTGAGGAGCATGAGGCTGAAGTTGGATTTGAATCGGGGTTGTCTTTAGTGTGTTTCCCAGAGCCTGTGTGGCCCAAACCTCAGGATTTACTTGAGACAACACATCAGGTGGTAAATGTGACAGCTATCCTTAACTTCTTCTCCCCCCTCCCACGGGTCAGGAACAAAAGTAACATTTTATCTGCTTTATGAATACACCACTTATTTCTCAAAGACAGAGAAAGAATATTTCCTTCTATTTAGGCATTATATATATATATTATAAAGAATTATTATATTCTTTATAATATATATGTTATATATTATATATATTTATTATATATTATAAATTATATTATATATCATATATTATGAATTGTATTATATATATCATTATATATATAAAAAGAATATATATACACCACTTATTTCTCAAAGGCAGAGAAAGAATATTTCCTTCCATTTAGGCATTCCTAAACTGCTACCCAGTGAACCCTAAGCTCTTGGAGGAGGCCAAGGCAGAGCAGACCCCTCAGGTGGCGGGTAATGCACTTGACCCTGAGGACATCAGGTGCCAGGTCCGCCAGCCCGCGCCGGCGCCCGAACCGCCTCTGCAGCGTAGGCGTGGCACGGGCAGCAAGTGGCTGGACGCCCCAGACCAGGCCCGCGCCCCCAGCAGCAGGGATCCTGGGGCCGGTCGCCCAGGCGACAAAGTCAGACAGTCGCCCTCAAGCAGCCACTGCATCTCGTCGGTGTGGATGCAGAGTCCCCAGCGCAGGGGTCCAGGATCCAGAGAGGTTTCCAAGAGGAGCGCACCCTCAGGCCAGATGAGCTGTGCACTGCGCGACCCTGATGCCATCCCAGGGAAGCTCCGACATCCCGCGCTGGTGCCAGAGCTGCACTTGCAAACTGCGCATCCGGCATGGGTAACAGAGGGGCCCGGTGGGCTGCGCGCCTGCGATCCTGCGCCTATGGTCCTGGGGCTGCCCGGCGAGCCCAGGAGGACCCGGAGCCCAGGGGCGCCTGCCCAGAGCTGCGGCCCAACCTTCCTGCGCGGGCATGGGAGTGACTTCAGGCCGGGGGCCCACCGCGGGGCAGGCGCGCGCCTAACGGCTTCGCCGGGCTCGCTAGGTCTGAGAGGTCTGCCAGCTCGCTGCTGAAGGCTGTGGTGGACCCGGCTGGATCGCGGATTCTGGGCTAGAAAGCAGATTTGCGGATTGGGGTTGTATTGGGGATTTGGGACTGGGGTGGGGGGCGGTGAAAAGGTGACAGGGGACCGGGCGCGGTGGCTCACGCCTGTAATGCCAGCACTTTGGGAGGCCGAGGCGGGTGGATCACGAGGTCAAGAGATCGAGACCATCCTGGTCAACAAGGTGAAACCCCATCTCTACTAAAAATACTAAAAATTAGCTGGGCATGGTGGCGCGTGCCTGTAATCCCAGCTACTCAGGAGGCTGAGGCAGGAGAATTGCCGGAACCCAGGAGGCGGAGGTTGCGGTGAGCCGAGATCGCGCCATTGCACTGCAGCCTGGGTAATGAGAGCGAAACTCCGTCTCAAAAAAAAAGAAAGGAAAGAAAAAAAGGTGAGAAGAACAGCCACTGCTCAGGAGCGAGTGGTTGGAGAGCTGAGAAGTCACCACCATGAAGAAGTTCCTCCGCCTCGTAGCCGCAGGGGCCAGGCGGTCCTGGGCTCCACAGACTGGTCTACACGGCTTCCGCGCTCCGAATTCGGGACGCGGAACCGCGGAAGATCCACAGGGCGGCTGCAGAGGTGGAGCCGCCCAGCGCGCAGGAGCTGAGACCTGGACGCCCGGCCAAGCCGCACAGGTAGCGGGGCTCAGCCCGGGGTCGGGGGGTCCCGAGGCCCGGCTTCTCTGCAGCCCTTGGGACCCGCCCTTGGAGGGCACCGAGCACCCTCGAAGCAGCGGAGTCAAAAGGAGCCTCAGCTGCTTTTTCTTTTTTTTATTTTTATTATATATATACATATTTTAATATTTTTATTTTTATTTTTATTTTTAAAGACGGGGTTTCGCCATGTTGGTCAGGCTGGTCTTGAACTCCCGACCTCAGGTGATCCGCCCGCCTTGGCCTTCAACGTGCTTGGTTTACAGGCGTGAGCCACCGCGCCCGGCCTCAGCTGCTCTCTATCCCTCCTAATTCCCGAACGATTTAACTCGCTAAGTTACGCATATGCAGTGTTTTGTTGTTGTTCTTAACCTTCACGTTTAAAACACGGTGTTTTATACATTATAGGAGGTGCCTAATGAGAGAACTCATTCCCCCATCAAAAATACCGGGAGTCATTTTCAGTAAGCCAAGAGTTCTCAGGTAAAACTGCCCGTTTGACATCGATACCCGCCTGCGTAGATCGGTTCTTTACTGAAGGTTCTCAGAGGGAAACTTGGAAGTGGGAGTGGGTTCTGTGTTCCTCAATGGGAAGAACATTTTTCTCAAAATGTGAGCTCTTTCTGTGTTTGTCAATTTTACATAAACAGAATGAAAATATCAAGGTTTTAACATTGTTGCATGACACCTGCTGTCTTTTAGTATTCTGATGACATTTAAAAATTTTTCATAATGGAGTGAAAGAACACTTGCCTCTCTAGATATTAAAATGTGCTATTAATTTCTTCAATTAATTGTTTACTAACAGCTGGAAAGACAGATAAATGCATGGAATAGTACGGGAAATTCAGAAACACTGAAATTATATAAGCTATATATAAGAATTGATCATGTTAACAGTTATGAATGGAAAGGATTAATTATTGATGAAAACATGTCTGCTTTCTGAAGAAAACCCATAAAATTTTATGTCACAAACACGAGTTCCTGATGGAATGCAGATTGAAATTTTTACATATGCGCATTGCAAAAGTGCCAGAAGAAACACAAATGCTTATTTTACAGGTATATTTTATGTTGACAAAGGCCTTCCTAAGAATTACCTCACAGGCAGGCATTCTGAAGGTTGATTTAGCAAACTAAAAATTAAAACTGCCTGTGTATCAGGAAAAAAAAATAGAACATACTTGAAAAGTATTTACCATATTATATATATTAAGATGAAAAGTGTGTTTTCATTTTGCAAGGAATTCGTTATATATCATGTAATATGTATATAGTACTGATATGTATAACATATATTACAGATATTATATATATTAGTTATATATACAAATTAGATAAAACATATATACACATTAGATAAAAAGTTTATCTTCATTTTACAGGGAATTTTTTCAAATCAAAACTCTAAAAGTGGACAAAGTACTTTTTTTCAGATCTATAAGTTACTTATGTACACAGAAAAAATCCTTTGTGTCCCTGGTATAATAATTTAAATTAAAAGAGGAATGACTGTTTTCTGTTCAATATGTGTGAGGATGTTTTGTACTGCTGCTTAAAGTTTAAGTTACCTATTACTTTTCAAATAGATAATTGGTGGCAAGTACTACATTAGAAAAATGTGTATACCCTTTACCCATCAATTCCATTGTTGAGAAATTTTAAGTTGTTGAGAAATCCTAAGTGTATGAATATTGTGAAATGCTGAGTGTATGATAAAATATATTTTTTGCTAGGGAGAAAGATGGCAAGGAAAACCTAGCTGCCTCCTCCACTCCGAGTAGTAAATGACTTGGGACATTCAAAAGTGGCAGGACAATATATAAATATCATACACTGGTTAAAACAATTCTTTAAGTGTGGGACATCTGACCCTGCCCCATGGCTTCCTTGTGGAGAATACTTTCAGTTTGTCTATGATCAGTGGTAAGTGGACACCAGCTGCCTACTTGGTATATTTTTGTGTTATGAGAAAATACTGGACATCTGTTAATAATCATCACCTGTTCAGAGAGAATAATTGCATGGGTCAGGGTCTGCCTGAGGCCCACAGCCTGGAATGCTGTCAGCCCCCTGAGGCTGTCAGCTCGGAAGGCTGGTGGTCCCTTGGATAGCTCACTTTGTTGTTCTACCTGGGTGTCTGCTTCTCAATTCCTTCAGCACCACCTGGATGGGGGTCTCTATGGCCGAGCTAGTACTCAGTATTGAATTATACTACAACACCCTTAGGAAGTAGAGATACATGCACTTTGTTTTTTGCAGCACTTATTTTAAAAAGAACCCACATACATAAATAAATTTCTGTTGCATCCATAGGATGGAATAATATGTCACCACTGAATGTGACAATAGATATAGAAGTATGTTAATGTGCGAAGATGTATTTTGTTATAGCCAGCAAGGAGAAAAGAATCAGTTTGATTATACATACACACAACATACCATGGTCTTGTGTTAGCAAAAAAGTGTATAAAATATAAAATTTGTAATATTTGGGCCTTTGTATTTTAAGTAAAGTTTTTTTTTTCCTTTTTCTTTTCTGTGATCACTACAGTGAGCATGTATAACACTTTCAGTAAGAGTTTATTATTAATGGAATAATCCTTGGGGAGAGAGGAATATGAATCTTGTACAGATAAAAATAATTTCTCACTTTATATTTTTTATCATTATTATGTATCATCATATTTGAACTTTTTTCCTCTTCAGAAATAAAAAGGGAATGTTTTATCTGTGTTTCCACATTTTATGTATATAATTATGTACATATGTTTTTATATATATGGATTTATGCCATATATGGTAAACAATGATAGATTAATCATTTCATTTTACTTGTATTCTTTTAAAATAACAATAACAAATGTAAGTAATCATTATTGCAAAATGCTGCTTTATAGAAAATACATTTATATTAAATGTATTTTATTTAAAAATATTGAACTCCCCATCTGTATTTATCCATTTTTTCACTCCATGTATTCATCAAATGTAACCTGAGTACCTATTACGTAGCAGACATATTCTACTATCTCTCAGGACCCTTCCATCCTTAAAAACTTCATGTTTATCTGTGCTGCCTGCACAAACTGAGAGATTTGAAATGGGGATATTAGGACGTATTCTCATTTAAACTTTATCTCCCACCTTTCAAACAAATGAATTTCTGAAGTTAGAAAATAGAAGATAACCTTTAACTGCCCTTTCAAACGTTTATCATTTTAAAATACTAATATTAATTAATGAAAAGTCTGATTTGCATATATTCTGTAAATGTGAGTCATACCTATTCATTTGAATCAGGAGATTCCTTTGACTTCAAATTGTTTGAAAATCAAATAATTAAATTGTTTAAAAATGTGTTATTGCTATTTCAATGCTCTTTCCCCATAGTGCCTTTAAGAACTAAAATGTATTTAAGTGCCACTTATATGCCTAGAACTGCCCTAGACCTGCTGAGTATACCATATTCTACTTAACATAAGGTCTCATGGATTGTGTGATGCCCCATTATTTTATATATCAATAAAATAATTTTTTAAATGCTACCAATTATTATTGTAGTAAATCAAGAATTACAGGTGGCATTCCAATATTGGAGGTGTTAAAATGTCACCTATTTATGTCATCCTATAAAGTAGGTATAATTGTAATATTTTACTTAATGAAAATGTCATTGTTAAGTAGTAGTAAAAGTAAGAATTATAACATCTGGCTGAGTGCAGTGGCTCACACCTGTAATCTCAGAACTCTGGGAGTCTGCGGTTGGAGGATAGCTTAATGCCAGGAGTTTGAGACCAGCCTGAGCAACAAAGTGAGATTCTTACTCTACATAAAATTTTAAATTAGTAGCTGGACATGCTGGTGCACATCTGTAGTCTCAGCTACTCAGGAGGCTGGGGATGGAGGATAGCTTGGGCCCGGGAGCTCCAGGCTACAGTGTGGTATGATTACACCATTGCACTCCAGCCTGGGCAAAAGAGTGGGACCTTCTCTCAAAAAAACAAAAATCTAATGATTTTTGAGTTGTTGCTGTAGCAACTATTCTAAATACTACATAGTTTCTCATTTAAGCATCATGATGTCTTATGAGGTAGCTATTATTGTTGTCTTTATTAATGAGGAAGTTGAGACACAAAAAGGCAATAGCTGGTAAATGACAGAGTTTAAAGTACAACTCAAGCCCTACTTGAACTGAATCCAAAGACCAAGCTCTTTCTATTCAAATAGGCTGCTGTTTTCATTACAGTAGTGAGCAATAAGCACTAGTAAATACTGTACTTTCTTCAAGAAAAATGAAGTATTTGTTTTGAAGAAAGAGGAAAAATATGCTATTCAATGTTTGCAATCATGTGAATGACTCTATGTTTTGAGATATTGCGCTACAATTTCCTAAAAAGTCCTATTACTCTCGTAGAACTGCTGCTCTACATTTGACCTGTGCCAGTGGCTATGTGGAACCAGTCACCCTCCTGGTGAACAGAAAATGCCCGGTTGATATTTGTAACAAACAAATCAGCATGCCTTTGATACAAGTATATACCAGCCAACTCTTTCAGCATGACATGGGTTTGATTTATATATGCAGAATTAAAATAAATTTATTTCATTTAAATATAACTAGTTAGTGAAACCTGTGGAATGTGTATTTTGAATTGTTAGAATTTACACTCTATTTCTTGATCTAATAGGGAAAAGCTGCACATTGCCAGGAAGAGATTTGTGCCATCATTTTGTTGATTATGCTGTGTATAATGAGAGTACATTACTGGCAGAAAAACTGCTTTCTTATGATGCAAATATTGAAGCACTGGACAAGGTATAGATCAATCAACTTTCTTTTCAAAATATTTGTTTTAACCTTAACATAGATAAGGGTCAATTTTTTATATTCAGAAGCTCAAACATTCCCCGAATGCAAGTAAATTAATAATTAACCATCAAAAATGATGAGATTGTGTCCTTTGTAGGGACATGGATGAACCTGGAAACCATCATTCTCAGCAAACTGACACAAGAGCAGAAAATCAAACACCACATGTTCTCACTCATAGGCAGGTGTTGAACAATGAGAACACATGGACACAGGGAGGGGAGCATCACACACTGGGGTCTGTCAGGGGAAATAGGGGAGGGACAGTGGGGGGCGGGGAGTTGGGGAGAGGTAGTGTGGGGAGAAGTGCCAGATACAGGTGATGGGGAGGAAGGCAGCAAATCACACTGCCACGTGTGTACCTATGCAACAATCTTGCATGTTCTTCACATGTACCCCAAAACCTAAAATGCACTTTAAAAATTGTCTAAAATTGTATTTTAAATATTGATACTTAGAAGCATTACGGGGCACAACTTTTAAAAATACTCTTTGGAAAATATTGTGAATTTCTTAAAGGTAAAACCTTTTCAATTTTTTTTAATGCAGGGTTATTTTTTTCCTAATTAATGTAAAACAACACAGGAAAGAAAATGTGCCCTGAAAATAGGCTTTATCTTAAAACTCAACAAAACTAAAGCAACTTACAATGAATGGAAAATTTGCTGCTGCTGAGCATTTTCTACAAAAACTGATGTATCATCTCTCAGTGGCAAGGCTTAAGAGAGAAAAACGGGAAGGGAAAAGAAAAGCCATCAGAAATATGCAGGTCACTTGGAAATTAGGTAATAAGAGAAAATGCCAAGAAGAGGTTTTTTTTAAAGTTTGTTGTTCTACTAGTTTATGTGTTGAAACAAGGTGCTCTTTAGCTTTGGGGCTAATAAATTTTGGTTTGAAAAAGAGAGTGAGTTTAAACTTGCCTAGAGATTAATTTTAGGAGGACTCTGAGGAAACCATATTGGCAGTGAATATGTGATGACAGAGTGAGAAACACTTCAGCAGAAGGTGAAACAAATTATTAACTGACTTACTACTTATTCAGGCAGAAACAGCCACTTAGATAAGAGTCTAAACTCTCCTCTAAAATCTAGAATGTCTTGATGGGAAGGTGGGAGATAAGGAGCTTATTAATAGCAAAATCAAGTGAGATTTTAAGTTTATTGTTTCTATTCTACTCATACCCATAAAAATTAAATGGAGATTTAATAAATAACTCTATCTCTTACTCTTTTCTCTTTTTGGCAACATCTATAACTGATAAAGGGAATTAGCCATGTGGGTGAAGGGTGAGACTGAAGTGACTGCCTGCTGCACTAATTCTCAGAATTGTGCATTATAATGACCCGAGCTAATTTTGTTTTAAAAAAATGTAAAATTGTAGGCTTTCCCCTGAAATTTTTGATATAATAGATCTAATAAGGCCTGAAAGTGTATGTTTAAAAATGTTTTCTTGAAGCTGGGCACCGTGGCATGTTTCTTTAGTACCAGCTTGAGCCTAAGAGTTTGCGTCCAGTTTGAGCAACATAGTGAGACTCTTGTCTCTAACAATAACAGAAAAAAAATCACCTCAAGGTTTGGATACACTCCTGATGAAGCACCCCAGTATAGATAAGTGCAATATGTAAATTTCTGTATCTCAAAAATGTAAGAAATCTCTAGAAGAGTTGGCATTTGCTAGGTGCTACTTTCTTCAAAGTTCTCCTTTTCAGTAAGATTAGCCTGACTTACCTGTCTTTCCCTACATCTGTGACTCGGAAGTGAAAGGGAATATTCTTGGCAATATCTCTCAGCTTACAGAATGTCACCTTTTTCTTCCCACCATTAATCATTCACTGTCATTCAGAGAATCTTTACAAATTTGCTTATGAGTAATCTTTCACTGGGTAGAGGCTAACCCTTTAATGATTTCATGTCCCTTTGACACCATACAGGTGATTATATGTCAACAAACGTTAATTACAACTGGGCTTTCTCAATTAAAATAGTAGCCAATTTTAAATGTTGTTTTTTAGTTGAAGTTGTATTATGAACTATCTCAGTATGCCTGTTAAGTTTATAGAGCTTTAGCATAACCAGGATGTCAGCTTTAAACACTGAAATCCTTGAAGTTGATAAGAATACAGATAGGAATTTTAAAAATTAATTTAGTTTTGGCAATCTTATAAACTAATTATCTATTTGGCTACAATCTGGAAAAATTGTATACAAATAGACTGTAAATTAATAATTGTCAGAAAAACTCTTGAAGTGAGTATTATGAGTCTTTTTAGCAATTTTTATTATATATTAGGGCCTGATTTTTTTGGTAAAACATATGATATTGTAGAAAGAATATATTTTACATGCAAATACTTGGATTATATACAACCATTTAGTTGCTATGAACCACACATTCATAGCAAATATAAAAACAGAAGGGCTATATTTTAAATGTGCCGCACAGATTTGTTTGCCTCTATAAATTGAGTCAGCGTGGAAAATTTAGAAGACTTATGCAGAAATCTGGACTTCAGATTGTCCTAAAAAATCAAGTATGGTGTCCCCTGAGTTTCTATCACTGTTTGGCCTGCTGTGCAGAGGTTGCTCCTTTATGGAAGGCATATATTCTCCAGTTTGCTGGTGTGCCCACATTAGGACTTTCCTTACTTCAGATAACCTTTCTTTGTCCTTGTAAGTATTTGAGTTTACAACTCTTATGTTGTAGTAGATTTTGATAAAGATTTCAAGGCTTTTAAGTCAGTGGGTACTTGTTTATCATATATAGTCTATAGATTATACACATCCCTTAATTATGGTGTTGAACTTTAGAATTTAGTTTAAAACTCTTTCTTTATACCACAAATAATCATCTGCCCATAAGAATGCCTAGAAGCCTTTTTAGGTTATTTCTGGTTATAGTTGGATAGTTTATGAATATTGCTGACATTATATCTTCCTCCTCAGCAACCTTTCTTAAAAATGCAAGTGATGTATTGGCTTTCATTACGCTAGAAATAACCCATATGGATCAGTATGAGAACTTTTGTTGATAAGCCATTATATTTTTGATTTATATTTTAACTAAAAAAATTTAAATAGGCATTTAAATGGAAACCAATAAAAATGGATTTAAAATGTATAGTTGCATTAGGGTCCCAGGATTACCATTACAATTGAGAATAGAATTTCTTACTGAGCTTTGGTTTTTTTAATATTTATTTTTAAGTTTTTTAAATCTCTCTCTCTTACACAAAACATACTGAGTTTTCTAACTGTTAAAATAAAAATATGTTCTCTTGTATTTAAAAAACCCATGGACTATTTAATAGTATAAAAAATAAGTATACTTGAAGCCAATCACTTTTAATTCAGAGCTCATTTTCTTAGTGGCCCATTTGGAGCAGGAGTGCCTGACATTGACATCTGGGATTCTAACATCATTGATAGAAGTAAATCAAGCAAGTTTGTAACACCCAGAGGAAATGTCCAACTGTATTGGGAAGTTCTGGAAACTGTATCTCTGAAACTCTTAATTTCTTAAATGTTAATATTTGCCACAAAAAGTATTGTCAAATGGGGATTAGGTAAAGTTCAAAAGATTTCTTAATGATTGGATATAAAATAGAGATTTGTAATACTTCTCATGAGCAGATTGTCATGGAGTCTTTCTCTAGGGGTACAATAAGCAAATATTATTTGGACTATAGTTTAAGAAACACTACTCTAAAGATAATAATCTAGATTATTAATTTATGTAAAAACTTAAAGTATTTGCTACTATGTTTTTGCTTTTTTGGGGCTATAAAGATAAAAGATACAGCTCTTGCCCTGAAGAAGCTCTTGGTTTCAGTTGGAAACAATGAAGTGATTACAATACACCATGCTAAGTGCTGTGATCAAAGCAAGGATTCTTGGGACTGGTAAATGTTTGGAAGGTGTTTTGACAATAACCACAGTTAATGCGGGAAGGCAGAGGAGGGATATTTACAAAGCAAAGAGCAGCACATCAGAAAGCTCAGGGGAGTGAGACGGAAGGGACTGCTTTTCATTTACTTCCTTTCTATATTGTATTTTGAAGTTCAAAGCATCTTAGAGAAGACTTTTGGTTCATTTGAGAAATATGTAATTTTGTTAATTACTAATTTTTTCTGCTCTTTTATAGGACAGAAACACACCACTTCTTGCTATAATTTACAAGAGACAGCAAATGGTGGAATTTTTAGTAAAAAGTCAAGCAAATGTACATGCTGTTGATAGGCTGAGATGGTTCTTTTTTAAAATAAAAACCTGAGTGTTCTAGAGTGGTAAGAGTTACTCAAGTCAGAAATATTAATAAGATGAACATAATTATTGGCATATAGTGAAAAATAACATGAATAATCAGGTAGAAAAGCATTTGGACAGAGCAACATAAAGAACGAATAGAAGGGGTCATCTTCTAACATAGAGTGTTCATTATTTGTAATCTGATGTTTTAGGTCTAGTAATCTTATATTAGCTAAAAGTTTTTGTATTTTATTTTTAAAGTGTGGACTTTTAGTTTATGACTACTAGTATTGCCATTATTATTTTATTTATTGTTTTCAGGCTGCAGATAACTCTTATCTGACCGCTAGCTGATATGAATTACAATATATCAGACTAGGAATGCAATGGGGAAATTTTCATTAAATCTTTGACTATTTTAGATAAGTGACCTCAGAACAGTTTCTTGGCCATCAAAGGACTGTAAGTTAGCAACTTGTATTATGTCATACCCCAGTGGAACAAGAGGATTACTTGTCCCTTTCTTTTAGCCTTGGTGATAATTTACAAAGATGAACACGAGCACCCAAGATGCCTATAGACACAAGCTAGTACATGTAAATGGTTATTATGTCTACATTGACAGGCAGGATATTAAATTGATAAAGTGTATCAGACTAGGTATTTAGAAATTTCTTTATTAAAATTCTTGAGCCCAAAATCTCCTTAAGCTGATAAGCAACTTCAGCAAAGTCTCGGATACAAAATCAATGTGCAGAAATCACAAGCATTCCTATGCACCAATAACAGACTAACAGAGAGCCAAATCGTGAGCAACCCAATTCACAATTGCTACAAAGAGAATAAAATACCTAGGAATACAACTAACAAAGGATGCAAAGGACCTCTTCAAGGAGAACTACAAGCAACTGCTCAAGGAAAATAAGAGAACACAAAAACAGATGAAAAAACATTCCATGCTCATGGTTAGGAAGAATCAATATCATGAAAATGGCCATACTTCCCAAATTAATTAATAGATTCAATACTATCCCCATCAAGCTACCAATGACCTTCTTCACAGAACTGAAAAAAAAAACCCACACTTTCAACTTCATATGGAACCAAAGGGGAGCCTGCATAGCCAAGACAATCCTAAGCAAAAAGAACAAAGCTGGAGGCATCATGCTACCTGACTTCAAACTATACCACAAGCCTACTGTAATCAGAACAGCATGGTACTGGTACCAAAATAGAGATATAGATCAATGTAACAGAACAGAAATCCTGGAAGTAATGCCACACATCTACAACCATCTGATCTTTGACAAACCTGACAAAAACAAACAATGGAGAAAAGATTCCTTGTTTAGTAAATGGTGTTGGGAAAACTGGCTAGCCATCTGCAGAAAGCTGAAACTGGATCCTTTCCTTACATTAAAATTAACTCCAGAAGGATTAAAGATTTAAATGCAAAACCTAACACCATAAAAACCCTAGAAGAAAACCTATGCATACCATTCAGGACATAGGCATAAGCAAGGACTTCGTGACTAAAACACCAAAAGCATTGGCAACAAAAGCCAAAATAGACAAATGGGACCTAATTAAACTTAAGAGTTTCTGCACAGCAAAAGAAACAATCATTAGAGTGAACCGGCAACCAACAGAATGGGAAAAATCTCTGCAATGAACCCATTTGACAAAAAACGGATATCCAGAATCTACAAAGAAATAAAGCAGATTTACAAGAAAAAAAAAACCCATTCAAAAGGGGGCAAAGGATATGAACAGACACTTTTCAAAAGAAAAATTTATGAGGCCAACAAACATATAAAAAAATGTTCATCATCACTGGTGAATACAGAAATGCAAATCGAAACCACATTGAGATACCATCTCACGCCAGTTAGAATGGTGATCATTAAAAAATCTGGAGACAGCAAATGCTGGAGAGAATGTGGAGAAAAAGGAACGCTTACACACTATTGGTGGGAGTGTAAATTAGTTCAACCATTGTGGAAGACAGTGTGGCAATTCCTCAAGGATTTAGAAATAGAAATTCCATTTGACCCAGCAATCTCATTACTGGGTGTATATACCCAAGAATTAGAGGTCATTCTATTATAAAGACACATGCACACATATGTTCATTGTGGCACTGTTTACAATAGCAAACACCTGGAACCAACCCAAATGCTCATCAGTGATAGACTAGACAAAGAAAATGTGCCACAGATACACCGTGGAATACTAGGCAGCCATAAAAAAGATGAGTTCATGTCCTTTGTAGGGACGTGGATAAATCTGGAAACCATCATTCTCAGCAAACTAACAGAAGAACAGAAAACTAAACACCACATGTTCTCACTCATAGGTGGATGTTGAACAATGAGAACAATGGGCACGCGGGGGGGAGCATTACACACTGGGGTCAGGAGGGGGCGCTAAGGGAGGCACAGCGGGTAACGGGGAGGCTGGGAGGGGTAAAAAGGGGAGACATGCCAGTTACAGGGGGTGGGGGGATGGAGGAAGCAAACCACCTCGCCAAGTGTGTACCTGTGCAGCAATCCTGAATGATCAGCACATGTACCCCCGAACCTAAAGTACAATAAACATATAAATGTGTAAAAAAAGGAAATAAATTATAATTATGTCATCAATAGCAAAGAGGGTTACAATAAATTTTCTAATATTAAACTGTAATCTTAGATTATAATTTTAGATTAAAATTTCTTAAACATGTTATTAGCCCCAATTCGTGTTCTAATAAATTTACCTTTATAAGCCATGTATTACTCTTTAGAATTCTGGTGACCAATTCTTTCTGTAGGTGCAAAGTTGATGGAAAGTTCCAGTTTTCTCTCTCTGTAATAATAATCTTCTTTCACATAGTGGTAGATGACCATGGTTAGCCAATCGAATGTCTTATAATAATAAAATGAAACTCTGTATCACAGAAGTATTTACAAAAAAACTAATTGTAGCATAAGTATTAACCTGTAATGTTAGGGCTATAAAGGAACAAAAGTCTGTTATGTATCTATTTCTCCATGTACTTTATTGTACTTCATGTTGTTTCTTTTTTTTCTTGGCTGAAGCTCTCATTTAATTGACCAGTTAGGCTTCTTTTCTGTTTCTCCCTTCTTCCTCACATTTTAAAATTTATTTATCCCCACCTATTTTTTTCTCACAGATCTCATTTCTGTAGTGAGTGGTCTTTCGGTCCATCTGTCTTAATTGTCGGCATATTTAGTTACAGCTTTCTCTTTAGCTAGCTATGTGTGGCTTTCATTCAACAATTATTGCCCCACAAATTTTTTTTCCCTCCTCTTATTTGGAAGAGCTGAATGTATACATTTATCTTTAGCTTTTTGACAAACAGAAAAAAAGCAACTAATACTATTTGCTATGCCAACCCATTTAAATAAGGTACTACTATAAACTAAACTCTCATTTTCTCCCAGAAGTTATTTATGCAAATAATTACCTCCTGTATATGCTCATAATGAATTTTCTTATGTTTTTAGTTCATGATTAATAAATTATGTGCTAAGTAAATTACTGCTTCATAGTATAATTCTGCTAATTTGCTTGATTCATTTAAGATGCAAGTATAGTATAGTGCAAGGAAAATAAAGTTTAGAATTTGCAAAAAAAAATAACTTTGTGTTCTGAAAATAAGTTTATCTAAAATCTAAAGAATTATTTCAGGTTAAGCTGTGGCCAAATGTATCATTCTGTGGTATATCTGGATGTGCAAAATCATAAGGAGAGTTAGAGAGAAACAGTTTTAATTGTAGTTTTTATTGCATTTGGAACTTGAAAAGATAATGCTGTGATTTTCATAGGTTTATATATTTTCATTAGGCAACATAGATCTAAAATGAACATTTTACAATAAGAAAAAAACATGAGAGTAGTAACTATGTGGGACTGTAATAACAATTTGAACAATTTGGTGTAGTGTTGTAATAAGTAGAAGTCACTTTAAGAAATACACTAAGTCCCTTTGTGAGAGCCACTCTTGTAGCAGCAGATGTATAAAATAATGGTATATTCTAATGTTATGACTGTGGAGAGAAATGGGAGGGGCCTGATTTTTTGCTAAAAGCAGCTGGTTCATAGTTGTATCAGCACCAAATAAAAGTAAAAAGACATGTTAGCGTACTGGTTCTGCCACTTACTAGGTATGAGACCTTGGGAAAAAAGTCTTTGTTTGTATGTCATTGACCTCATTCATAAAAATGGCACTAATGGTATCTCGCAGGTGTGTGTAATGAACAAAAGCAGTGAGATATGTGAAAACATTTGTGAACTAGAAAGTATGTATACAAAAGTGAGACAAATGATCACAGCGCAGTGACCTGGTAAATCTCAAACTTTTTGTAAACCTGAAGGATGATAAAATGACAGTAGCATCAAGAAAAGAATAGGAAAGTAGAAACTGGCATATGCACTTTAAGTTTGGGGTAGGGGTGTGTTCAGTTTCAGCAGACTGCTCCGACTGGAGATGTCCCATAGGAACACAGCAGTTTGGCACACAAAACCTCTGATGAAATTTTGTTTTGACCTAGAATTTATTTTGGTTATAGATCACAAACTCTGCTAGTCAGTGAGACACTGAATATATAAGATGAGGTCTTATGCTATAGTCATAGGAACAGAAAAAGAAATAAAGAGCAAATACTTCTAACTCACTATAAATGCTTTCTATAAATTGAAAATGTTAGAATATATCAAAGAATTCTGTAATTAGGATGGGGATGGGAGTGAGAGTGGAAATCTGTGGTCAGAGAAGACCTCTCTGAGTATGATATTTAAGCTGCCGACTAAAGGATGAGAAGGAGCCAGGCATGCGGAAGTCTAAGGGGAGGAAATTCTGAATGGAGAGAAAAATGGATCAGATTTATTCATCATTTTGCTCTCAACACCCTGGAATGGGCAGAAAGTCATCATCATAATTATTTTTTATGATTACAGTATATACAACAAATGTGCAAACAGGATCCTGGCACATTTTAGATGCTTCCTAAATAAATGTTCCTTTTTTTCCCTTTTAAAGAACGCTTGCTACACTTTTTGAAAGTTCTTTCGTGTGTGTGTGTGTGTGAGATAGGAGAGAGAGAGAGAGAGAGAGAGAGAGAGAGAGAGAGAGAGAGACTGACTCACTTTCTTGCCTGTGCTAAAGTGCAGTAGTGCAATTTCAGCTCACTGCAGCCTTGACCTCCCAGGGCCTGCTGATCCTCCCACCTCAGTCTTCTGAGTAGCCTGGATTACAGGCATGAACCACCATGCCCAGCTAATTTTATGTATCTTTTGTACAGATGGGGTTTCACCATTATTTCCAGGCTGGTTTCAAACTCCTGGGCTCAAGAGATCCACCCACCTTGGCTTCCCAAAGTCTTAAGTTTACAGGTGTGATCCACTGCCCCTGGACTGTTGGATGCAGCCAATCATCATGGCATACGTATACCAATGTAACAAACCTGCACATTCTGTACATGTACCCCAGAACTTAAAGTATATTTTAAAAAATAATATCCTTGCACAGTTGATCACATATTTTCTTGCTCTTAAATATAATATAAAAATTTTATTACTATATTATTCAGCTTTTTTTTTCTATCAGTAAAGATTTTATCAAAAAATACATAGGTTTTTCCAAGTATTTACCTAAATGAAGCAGCTTCTGTGGTGTTCTATTGATGCTCAACATGATCTATTTCCAAGTTTTTTTAGCATAAATATTTTAACACTGAAATATGAGGATATTTAAAACTTTTAATACTTTAAGCATTACACATGTCTATATCATGAATGGTTTTGCCTGGGTTTTCTTCTAGGGTTTTTATGGTGTTAGGTCTTATGTTTAAATCTTTAATCCATCTGGAGTTAATTTTTGTACAAGGTGTAAGGAAGGGATCCAGTTTCACCTTTCTGCATATGGCTAGCCAGTTTTCCCAACATCATTTATTACAGAGGGAATCCTTTCCCCATTGCTTGTTTTTGTCAGGTTTGTCAATAGCACATGGTTGTAGATGTGTAGTGTTGTTTCTGAGGCTTCTTGGTGTATACATACAATGTCTATTATACATCATGGTGTAATATATAATTATTTTTTGAGATGGAATCTGGGTGATATGTGTGTGCTCTGAGGAACGCACATGTGTTCCGGGGGCTATATGAGTGTGACAGGTGTTGGGTTAGTCTAACAGTGTCACCTGTGCATTCCAGGTGATATGTGCACTCTGAATCTGATGCTGTCATGGGCATTCTGGGCATTACATGTGTGCTCTGAGGGAGACATGAATGTTAGTCTGTCATGGGCCTTCTGAGTGATATGTGTGCACTCTGAATCTGAGGGTGTCATGAGCATCCCAGGTAAGATATGGGTGCTCTGAGGGCTACATGCATGTTCCAGGGGTTATATAAGTGTGATGGGTGTTATGTTAGTCTGCATCACGGGCATTTGGGGTGATATGTGTGCACTCTGAATGCTACGGTGTCTCCGGTGTTCTGGGTGTTCTGTGCACTCTGAGGTACACATCTGCATTCCAGGGTTGGATCTGCGTGGTAGCTGCCACATTTTCCTGACAGGTGTGACATCTGTATAATGGGTGCTAACACCAGTGCCACAAGATGAAGCATTATTGGTATTATGAGGGTTATCATCAGTGTGGTGGGTGCTCTATTTGCTCTCCTGTGGCTGCATTTCTGTTTCAAGCAACTCTCCTGCCTCCGCCTCCCAAGTAGCTGAGATTACAGGTACCTACCACCACCCCTGGCTAATTTTTGTATTTTTAGTAGAGATGGGGTTTTTCCATGTTAGCCAGGCTGGTCTTCAACTCCTGTTGTCAGGTTATCCACCCACCTTGGCCTCCAAAAGTGCTGGGTTTACAGGCATGAGCCACCACACCTGGCCCATAAAACTATACAAATTCTAGAAGAAAACACAGAAAGAAAACTACGTGAACTTGGGTTTGGTCATGAGTCTTAACACGTGACATTGTCAGAGGCATCTGAACCACAGTGACTCCATCTTGAATAGCTGCTGGGTAAAATAAAGTTGAGACCTGCTGGGTTGCATTCCCAGGAGGTTAAGTATTCTTAGTCACAGGATGAGATAGGAGATTGGCACAAGATATAGGTCACAAAGACCCTACTGTTAAAATAAGATGTGAACAAAAAAAGCAGTCCAAAACCAAGATGGCAATGAAAGTGGCCTCTAGTCATCCTCACTGCTCCCTGTACACTAATTAAACAGCTAGGGCTCGACTTATGACCACGGTCAGGACCACGGAACGGTCGTAACACGATTTGGTCGTAAGTTGAGTAGGCTATATGTGCAGTTGAAATGGTGCACGCGGAGATGGTAGTGCTGCCAGAAGCTGGTCCGCGCTGTCATATGCCCAGCTGGGCAACGTTTGCACTGCCAGACGCGGAGCAGTCGTGGCTAGTGATTGTGGTCGTAAAGTCAAATGATTGCAAGCGGCATAGGTCATAAGTCGATCAACACCTGTAATGCACTCATGTAACCACCCAGGGGGTTCACGTAGCCCTCTTACCTAGTAGAACCAATTCATCAGGACAGGAGAATTGCAATGCAGAAAGAGTAATTCACACAGAGCCAGCTGTGTGGGAGAGTTGAGTTTTATTATTATTCAAATCAGTCTCTCCCAAGCATTTGGGGAGCAGAACTTTTTATTTTTGTTTTTGTTTTTTTTTTTAAGATGGAGAGATGCTCTTGTCACTCATGCTGGAGTGCAGTGGAACAGTTTTGGCTCACCACAACCTCCTTGTCCTGGGTTGAAATGATTCTCTTGCCTCAGCCTCCTGAGTAGCTGGGATTACAGGTGCATGCTACCATACCCAGACAATTTTTGTATTTTTAGTAGAGATGGGATTTCACCATGTTTTCCAGGCTGGTCTCAAACTTCTGACCTCAAGTGATCCACCTATCTCAACCTCAAACTGCTGAGATTACAGGTGTGAGCCAACTCGTCCATCCAGGGAGCAGAGTTTTTAAGGATAACTTGATGGGTAGGGGAAACCAGTGAGCCAAGAGTGCTGATCAGTCAGAGATGAAATCACAGGGAGTCCAAGCTGTCTTCTTGAGCTGAGTTGGTTCCAGAGTGAGGACCACAAAATTAGATGAACCAGTTTATTGAAGTGGGTGGTGTTAGCTGATCCATCAATTGCAGGTTCTACAAAACATCTCAAGGACTGATCTTAGGAGCAGTTTAGGAGGGTCACAATCTTGTAGCCTCCAGCTGCATGACTCCTAAACCATAATTTCTAATCTTGAGGTTAATGTTAGTCCTACAAAGGCAATCTAGTCCCCAGGCAACAAAGAGGTTTGCTTTGGGAAAGGGCTGTTACCATCTTTGTTTGAACAATAAATTTCTCCCAGGTTAGTTCATCTTACACCAAGGAATGATCAAGGATAGCTTAGAAGTTAAAAGCAAGATGGAGTCAGTTAAGTTAGATTTCTTCCACTGTCCCAGTCATAATTTTGCAAAGACTTTTTCATTAGCCTGCTAAAAGACATCATTGAACATTGTCAAAAGAGTGACTGTAAAAAAAAAAGTTTCTTAGTATCCAAGATTTTTTTTAAAAAGAAAATCTTTCAATGGCAAATATATTCCCTGTGACTGGATCACATACTCCAAAATATCCCTACCTTTGTTTTCCATGTATGCTTTTTTGTAATAATGTAACTGCAATATTGGTCACTGGGAAAAAATATTCAAAGGAAGAAAGAATGTGAATAGAATTTGTAACCACAATTTAATGTTTCATTGTGATGCTTTCTAAAACAGAAACGTTTAAGAATATTCAAAGCCAATTTCCTCAATTATACTTTGCAGAAAGTGATGAAATTAGAGAAACAAAAACTGCAGAATATTCTGAGTGATTTTAAATGTTGCTATGTTTTTATGAAAAAAGTTACCTTTTAGAGGATGACATAATTATTGGAATCCCAAACTCTGAAATGTTTCAAGATTTAGTTGAACTTGTAATTATAATGTTAATATAGCGAGTCATGAAGTTAATGATAAAAAGGATCTGTGCTTTAAGTAATAAAATATGCAATAAATGATTAATGCTCTTAGGTAAAACACATTAGACTTTAATTGAGAGTGTCAGAATCAAAATATATTTGATTGTGTAATAGAAGTAGCCCATCACGAACGAACGCGTCATATCATATAAATGTATCATATCATAAAGTATGTTCACATTACATAACTGTCAAACCAATGGGAGAAAGCTGTATTGCCTTTGTTAAAAGGAAAGATTCATGGAGACAGTCTAGCTTGGGGAATTATTAAGTGGGAAACATGCAATGTTGAGATAACAATGTCCTGGACAGGGATGTAACAGTGAACAACTCTGGCAGGAATAGCAAAGGGTCGAAGACATCATATCCCCTCCCCAGATTCTCAAGCTAAATCTGCACTCTGTTCAGCTCACAATCTTTACATATTGATATGTTAGTATTTGGTATATGTTATTCTGTGTGGAGAGGTATAAACAATATATTTAAACAATGTTTCTAGATACCATGTGGCCTACTGTTAAATATATCCATACTGTTTCAGCCACTTTAATGCCGTGAGACAAATGAGCTTTTAAAGCACGAGTGAAAGTGTTCGTGACCCCGCAGCACCTGCAGCCCCCGCCCAGCCCCCGCCCAGCCCCACACCCATCCTGATGGCACTGCTCAGTGTCACTCCTTTCTAGCACCACGACATCTCCCCAGAAACAAGCCCGGATCTGTAAGGCGAGCTGCACTCAGCTGTCGGACACGCAGTCAATGTCCGGCAGAAGGGACACCGTTTACAATGGGCTGCGTAGACCGTGACAGGGAAGCAAGGCCCATGGCAGCGCCCCCTCCTCAGCACTTGAGGCTGCTGACAGGAAGCATGTTCCTCCTTCCCTCGCCTGGTGACTGACTGTCCGGAACCACCACCTCTCCTGGGCGGAGGGTCCTGAGGAGAAGGGGGCTCCTTCCTCAGGGTCGAAGCCCCAGGGCACGAGTGAGGACCCCGCTGCGGTTCCCCTGCACACTCCTGGCTCGGCAGGAGCTGGGCGCCCCCTGGTGGAAGCCCTGGGGAATCTCGGAAAATCAGTGTTCAGATTATCTCAGGCTGTGACTTTCGAAATTTCAACTGAAATCGAGCCCACCATCCCATGCCTTCATTGGAACAGACGGAGGTTTTTTTTTTTTTTTTTTTTTGAAACAGAGTCTTGCTCTGTTGCCCAGGCTGGAGTGCAGCGGCATGATCTCAGCTCACTGCAACTTCCACCTCCCAGGTTTAAGTGATCCTTCTGCCTCAGCCCCCTAGTAGCTGGGATTACAAGCACATGCAACCATTTCCTGCCAATTTTTGTATTTTTAGTAGAGACAAGGTTTTGCCATGTTGGCCAGACTGGTCTCAAAACTCCTGATCTCAGGTGATCCACCCACCTCGGCCTCCCAAAGTCCTGGGATTACAGGTGTGTACCGCCATGCCTGGCCAGAACGGAGATTTTAAAAACTAAAAAAGATGTCCAGTAGGCAAAAGTCAGTTGCGTTTCTTCATATCAGCAATAATGAATGGAAATAATTGGAACCGGAAATATTAAAATGCCATTTACAAGAGCACCCCTGAAGTTGAATCCATTAAGTATGAATGTAACAAAATGTATGCAAATATGCATTCAGAAAACCATGAATCACAGTTGAGAGAAACCAAAAGTAATATAAATAAGTGGAGAGATGTTCCTTAACCCCAATCCTAACCCTCAACCCCAACCCTAACCCCTAACCTCAACCCTAACCCTAACACTAACCCCTAACCCTAACCCTACTCTGATTACTCCTATCTCTAAAGCTAACCTTATGGTAACCCTCAACCATAATTTCTAACTTTACTTTTACCCACTCTAATTCTAACCTTAATCTAAACCTACTCAAACTTTTACTGTAAGCCTAGTCCTAAACCTCACTACCCTTCCACCCTAATTTTTCACCGTAATCCTGACCTCTCAATCTAACCCTGGTTACTCACCTGATCTCTCCCTCTAATGTCTTACTATGCAACTCCCAACCACCAACCTGAATCTCCTACTTGAAGCCCTTATGCCATAATCTTCAATTGGTAAACTCTGAACCCTTCAACCCATATCTCTTGATTTTATAATATCCTGGTGCACTAACTCTGTAAATACTAACTGCAATCAGTACACAATCTCATCCTGATCTTTCCTACTCAGTGCTATGCCACTTCAAGGACTGATCTATAACCTCAGAAATATAGACTTAATAAACTTCAACAGAATAATAGCATATTAAAACCAACAGCATTTTGAAGGGATCAAACACCATGAACACGATTTGTATTTAGTGAATAATTTGGGATTTGGGATTTGTATTTAGTGAATAACAACAAACAAAAGGCATTTGGCTTTCTGGAACCTGATGTGTAGTAGATCCTCATGAAATACTAGCTCTGTTGATAAAACTAGAATGAAAGCAGCTTTCAAAGTCAGTAACAACCAAATGCAGTGAAGGACATAGATGAGAAACTGCTGCTGCAGCCTGAGCTCCTGGAGGCCCGTTTTGTCTGTGATTTAGCAGGAATGCACTACCTTTCTATGAGGAGACACTGCCCACAGAAACCAAGGCCATTCTTTGAAGACAAACATGTTTTAATAGCCTTTACATTATGGAATATTATACTATAATTTATTATTAATAATGTAAAACTATTTGCATTACTATGTTGTGGCTTCTGTACAGACCTTTACACCTAGATGTTCTGAAGTTGGTGGTCTGGGAGTGGCATCGAGTGGTGACTGACGCACTCTGATCTGGGGTAGAACAGCACATGCCCCTGCAGTTTGCTGAATTTAGGTGCATTGCCACCTTTTTTCAGGAGTGTGTTTTCCAATCTTCTAGACTTTTGCCCTCAAGCAATGGTTTTGCTGTAAACAGAATTGCAATATTTATCAAAATATTACTTTGGAGAATACTGGCTCACATAGTTCATTTTCAAGTTTTCTTAAACTACTGGGTCCACAGCTAATGCCAGTGGCTCCAAAGATGAGAAGGTAAAAGTGCCTTTCTTTTACCGTCTCAGAAAACAACAATAACAACCACATTTTAAACTTTACTGTCTCATACTATTCACTGGAAAATTAAAAGTGAACACACTTCCCTTCCAGCCCAATCACAGCTAATAAATAACCAAGATCTCCTGCAGGTGTCTTTGCCTTGGACTTGCGAGCCTGGGGTCGCTGGCTGGCACTGGACAGCAGGCAGAGGAGCTGGTCCCATGTCTCCATGCTTTCCCCATTCTGAGGGGGAACACAGACACACGGAAAAACCTGGGTCCTGGCCTGGCACTGGCTGAGAAGCTATTTGATGCCAGGCTCATAGTGGACTTCTGAGTTGAAAAGAGAGTATGGGTCATCCAGCCCCACTTACTCCTTTTACAGAGAATGAAAATGGGGATCTATGCCAGATGTGAGAGTACACATGACCAGGCTGTGCAAGCTCACCACACTTGTATCCACCCAGCACACACTTACTGAGTGCCGAGTGTCTCCAGCATGAGAGGGGCTCTAGTTCCCGGGGTCCCACCCTCCACAGAGGACAGCAGCACCTCGAGGAGCAGAGGTGCAAAGAGCAATGTGGGGACCCTTCTACTGAAGAGGTGTCTAGGGGGTCCTTAAAGGAAGTGGAACCTGAGCTCTTCTCTGAAGAATGAAGCTGAATTACTTGAAGCTTAGGGCAAAGGGGTATCCAGGGAAGTAGAGTTTCTGAGCCAAAAGCCTGAGCATAATGACTTGTCTAGAGAAGTGTAACAAGTTTCACATTGTTTTTATGACACATTTGGACAGGAGCAGGAAAGAGCAGGATCCTGGAGCCAAGGCCTTGGCTTTCACGCACTGGTGATAGGAATGTTCACTGAGAATTTTGTGGGCAAAACACGAAAGTGTTTCCTCTTAGCTTCAATTCTCTGTCTGTCTCTTTCGGTCCCTCTCTCTCCCTTATCTTTAGTTTTTGTATTATCATAAGAAAACACAGATGTCTCAGATGTGGGGATTAGCAGACCGCCTCTTTCTGGATGACTTCAGGGGAGCCCTTTGGCCTCTGTGAGCTTATTTACAATAATTCACGAATGTTGCAAAAGTAAAAATTAAAAAAGTCATGGTAGCAGGGGTTAGAAAATCTCCTAGTATTTCTTCTGATACTTTGAATTTATGATTTATGTGTTTAATCTTCATCTTCTGAAAAGTCACCACTTGCACACTGAGGACCAGGAAAGGCCTCCGTTTCTGTGGTTTGTGGCTTCCAGTGTCAGTGGTTTTGCAGCAATCGCATGTGGGGTTTAGGCTGATGATGCTGAACAGTGGACAATTCTCTTCACCTGCCTGGGCCCCACGGCCTGCCCTTCCATAGTGCGGGTCACAGCTGAGCTCTCCAGACACCTCACAGGATCTCAGCTTCTGGACTGTCAGGTGTCACCCAGGTGAAGGCTTGGTCTCATAGCCTTTGTGGCTTTCTCCAGGAAGGTTGGTTTTTCGACCTAACCCCGGTATTTGTGTGACACGCGGGTGAATGTGCTCCCTGTGGCAGCGCCGAAGAAGGACTCAGTCATCGCAGATGCCGAAAGGCAAACGCAGTGTGCGTTTTTCCATCGCCAGTCTTGCATTATTCTTACCCATCAGCCCATTTGAAAAAGAAAGGAAAAGCCTCCTGTTAGAATTAAACGCCCTCTGGAGATAATGGGTATTTTTTTAATCTCATTTTTTTAATAGTCACATTTGGGCCCAGCGCCTGCCAGGACCCACTAGGGGCAGGCACGCCGCGTGCTGAGCGGGAGTGAAAACGCCCGCCCGCCCCGCCAGCGCCTGGGTCACCGGCCGCGAGTAAGAAAACCTCGGTTCCGAGCCGTCTACGCGGTGCTCGCACACAGGAGGCATCCGCGTTTTCTCAGTTAAAGAGACAGAAACAAAACGTGTCTTCACTACTTTTTGAATTTACCAAGTTATCTCATTTTTTAACTGAATTGAATGAATAAACCCCCTATGTATCTTGACACATGCGTGAAAAATTCACAAATATTTCAAACCAAAATAGAGTATTTCGCCAAAAGATAATGTTTTTGATACGTGAATTTCACTTTTTTCCTATCTTTTAGTGATTTTAATGTAATGAAACTGACTTTTCATGCCTCTGAAAGACTTTTTTAGAGCATGGTATTTGTCCATTTTGAAAAAAAAAAAAAAAAAAGTGGCAAAATATCTTCAACGGTAGATAGAGGTTAGTTGGCTGAGGGTAATAAACAGAAGACGGAGAAACGACCTTGTCCCGTGATACTCGGCCCCAGGCTGCGGCGAATCCCACGCCCCGTCTGGGTTCGCGCCACGCGCTGGGAGCAGCCGCCACGCAGGCCGCACGCTCCGCTCCTGGGAAGCGGCCCGTGGGAAGAGCTCCGTCCGGCTCACACCGAACGTGGGAAACGCTCAGGGCCACGCAGCACCGGCGTCCAGATGCTCTCAGCGCGCAGCTCTGGCCTCGGGTTCCCGAGAGGCCAGGCCCGAGGGGTTTCTGGATGGAGGCCGCCGCGGAGGGGACAACGTGGCTCAGACGTTCTCGCTGCGCCCACGCGGCCGGGCCGGGGACTCGGGCTCCCCAGTCCCGTGGGGAGCCGCGGAGACGCGCCCCGGCTGGGTGGACTCTGCCGCGTCCCCTGCCGAGAGGCTCCCCAGCTTACCTTGGCTTCTCCTTTCTAACACTCCCCGGTGTTTTCCTCCCCGGTGGGGGCCGCATCTGACCTCAGAAGAAAACGTTTTCCAGCTAGGGGCTGTCTCGGGAGCCGGTCGGGGAAGGTCTCCGCTCTCCGGGGTGAGGTCCAGCCAGGTAACCCCAGCCAGACCCTCTCCGAGTGGGGCTGGATCTGCCCTGTCCTCCCAGCCTCCTGCTGCCGGTGGAAACCCACCTGTGCCCTGGGCACAGTCCTGCATCTCAGACTGCGAAATGGCAAAAGCCGAATTTAAAATCAATGATTATATTCACTCTGAGGAAAAGAAAATTCTGAGGTAGACACTTGGTAAGCAAGCAATTATGTGTGACTTGTTAGAGCACTAGGGTGTTTTTTAATTGTCTCACTGATTATCTTCTGTTTAACAGGCTGGCTAAGAGCCAGAGAGAAAGCTGGCTGGGACCTGAGAGGCATCAGGCGACCTCAGTCCCAACGTTTCTGTGTAAACGATGATGCAACATGAGCTAGTGGCAGGAGTCCCTGGAAATTCTCACAATCTCAGTTTCTAACTTCTATAAAGTATTATGTCATTTATAATCTCTTTAACAAATCATTTTTTTCCTAATTATAAAAGTACATATCTCCTTGGAGGGTCTTTGATAAATATAAAATGAGTTATAAAAGAAAGAAAAATTGTTCACAATTTCATACTCCAATTTTCATAATTATATTCCTGCATTTTTAACTAAACATAGAAATTTTAGATTATGCTGTACATAAAATGTAGTATATATTTTTTTCATCCAGTACTAGATTATAAATGTTTTACATGGAACAAACTATATATATAAATCAGCTATTTCTACACCTGGATGCTTGATTTAACCCTCCTTATGCTGTTAGCCATTTAATTGATTTCTACTTTATCCTATGAATAATTATATATAGGTTATTCGATCACTCATAATCTTGTTGAGCATTTATTTATAATTTAATTGCATATTACCCGAGTGGTTTGTGGTTATATGTTTATATGCTTATTTCAAATATAGTGCTAGGATTAGCATTAGAGACAGAAAAATATTCATGGGTTTTGAAACTAGAAGGAGCCAGACCCAAGTCCGCCATCCAGCTCTGCACACTCTCACCCAGCCTTAGTTTTCTGCACAGAAAGAGAAGACAATGCTGTGTACCTTGAGGTGTCGCTGTGAAGTTAAAGGAGACACCGATTGCACACGCAGAGGTGCACAGGCAGCAGAAGGCTGGGCCCTACCAGCTCTAAGGACAATCACCATCAGACGCCCCACAATCCTATTCTCAGGGTGCTCATATGCCATAGGCCATGCGAGTGACAGTGAACACATTTTTGTTGATTATAAATTATTCCCGTACTTTTTTCTTTGTTTTACATGTCCACAAATCTGTGTTTTTTCTAAAGTACAATTATGAAATTAAAAGTTAAAGGGGGATTTCATTATCTCTGAAATTTAACCCCCCAAATCCAGATTATAAAGCAAGGAAATATCTTATGGCCCAACACTTGCCATCAATACTTTTTGGATGTTAGTGGGCAGGGGAGGGTAGTGAAAGTGACGGAATCAGAGCTCTGAGGGGTGCACACTGTCACTTCTGCAAATCCATTTCTTCTCCAGCCTTCCTTTCTCACTGGGGCTGCTCTATCCTTTTTGGAACATTCAAACTGCTCCCCTGTGGGCCATTCCCATCGGCTTTACTTCCTAGTCTGAATTCCATGGGACCTGCAGTTAAGAGGAGAGGGGAGCCGCTTCGGGACTGGAATAAGTTCGCCTGATGGATATGCCTGCCTCCTTCCTCTGCAGTGAGCGGTCTCTGGGGTCCCTGGGTGTTCAGTTTCTTTCCACCCATGTGTTGCTGACTGTTCAGGTGGCAAATGGCCCATGACCTTTATGGTAATTAAGGGAAAAAAATAAAAAGATATGTTTTCTAAACTTTTATTTTAGGTTTGGGGGTACGTGGGAGAGTTTGCTATATAGGCAAATGCGTGTCACAGAGGTTTGTTGTACATATTATTTCATCATCCAAGGATTAAGCCCAGTACCCAATAGTTTTCTTTTCTGCTCCTCTCCCTCCTCCCACCCTCCAGCCTCAAGTAGCCCCCAGTGTCTGTTGTTTCCTTCTTAGTGTTCACAAGTTCTTATCACTTAGCTCACACTTATAAGTGAGATCGTGCGGTATTTGGTTTTCTGCTACAGCGTTAGTTTGCTAAGGATAATACCCTTCAGCTTCATCCATATTAATGCAAAAGACATAATCTCGTTCTTTTTATGGCTGCATAGTATTCCATGGTATATATATACCACATTTTCTATATCCAATATGTGATTGATGGGAGTTTGGGTTGATTCTGTGTCTTTGCTATTGTGATTAGTGCTGCGATGGACATTTGCATGCATGTATCTTCATGGTAGAAGAATTTATATTTGTCTGTGTATAGACCCAATAGTGGGATTGCTAGATCAAATGGGAGTCCTGATTTTAGCTCTTTGAGGAATCACCATACTGCTTTCCACCACGGTTGAACGAACACTCCCACCAACAGTGTACGAGTGCTCACTTTTCTCTGCAACCTTGCCAGCATCTATTCGTTTTGGACTTTTTAATCACAGCCATTCTGATTGGTGTGAGATGGTGTCTCGCTGCGGTTTTGATTAGTATTTCTCTAGTGATCAGTGATATAGAGCATTTTTTCATATGCTTGTCTTCTTTTAAGAAGTGTCTCTTCATGTCCTGGCACAACTTTTTAATGGGGTTCTTTTCCTCCTGTAAATTTAAGTTCCTTATAGGTGCAGGATATTAGACCTTTGTCAGATGCATAGTTTGTACATATTTTCTCCCATTCTGTAAGCTGCCTGTTTACTTTGTTGATAGTTTCTTTTGCTGTGCAGAAGCTCTTTGGTTTAATTAGATACCGCTTCTCAATGTTTGCTTTCATTCTGATTGCTTTTGGTGTCTTTGTCATGAAATCTTCGCCTGCTCATAGCCAAGATGATATTGCCTAGGTTGTCTACCAGGGTTTTTATGTTTTTTGGGTTTTACACTTAAGTCCTGAGTTGATTTTTGTGGGTGGTGTAAGAAAGAGGTCAGCCTCAATCTTCAGCACATGGCTAGCCGGTTAACTCAGCACCATTTATTCTATAGGGAGTCTTTTCCCCACTGCTTGTTTTTGTCATAAGAGCTGTGTTTCTAAGTCTTCGCCCATGTACCTTTAACTTTTGACCACAACTTTCCCACAATCAACAGGCTCCAGGAAATGGGACAGGATTCTGGGAAATAAAGAGCTGACCCTGAGACAACGCAGGTGAACAAAGGCAAGATGCTACATAATAAGTAAGCAAAATGTGTGTCTTTCCTTAAATATTAAACAATGACAGACTGAGGATGTGAGCATGTTACCATCACAGGTCCGAAGAGCTATGGCTTAAATAGTAGAGCCTCAGATTTTAGAATTGGAAGGGCTGTGGGTTTTAATCCATGCCGTGAGAAGCTCAAGGTTACTCTGGAGAAACATGTAGTTTGGAGAGGCTGGACACTGAGGGGTGGGCTCTTATTTCCCAGCTCCTTCAATTAGTCTGATCTATTTTCTAAATCAGGTACTAGAAAATGATTCGAACAATTCAACCCAATTCCCTGTTACATGGTCAAAGCCACCAGCCCTCAGGCTTCTTGCCGCTGCAGCTGTGGGCTCCCACTCTCCACCTGCCCTCCTGTTCAGGCTGGGGTGGCCAACGTCCCTCTCTTGCTGAGGAGAGTGGTTAGGGAGGGACCATTTATTGATTATTTGAGGGTGTGGTTCAGTTGTCAACAGTGTAAGTTTTAGAATTTGTGTTATTGTGATGGAGATGATTGACTGCAAAACATTTCCCATTTACCTGCAATAACAAGAGCATGTTTTTTAAGCAATTGAAGGTTTTGGATCCTACTTATTTACTTTACTTTATTAAGAATAGTGACATCTGACCAGAGAAGGGTTCTAATTTTGCATCAGAGTCAAAAGTGAAAATGAAAGGAACTGACCCTTGAAGGAAGAGGTGTGAGCTGTTTGCTTCATTCCTGCCCATCCTCGTTGATGTTCAGCCCTGGCCCTGCATCCCACTTTCAAATGTAGTGGCTCCCTCACCTAGGAAGGGCCCTCCCCACGCTGGCTCCCTCTGCTCACCCGACTGTACTTGCTTCTCTTAATCCCCTGTGAACACCGTTTTCTAGGTTGGGTGTGTTTTCTGTAATAAAAAGGTACTGTTGCACACTTATTGAGGACTTTTTAAATACCACGCTAAGCATTTCATAGTCATGAGCTCATTGTACAAAATACACTTTATAACACTCATGTGAATTTATATTCCCTATGAATTGGCCTGAGGAAGTGGTGTGCTGGAGAGATTAATTAAATGACAGCACAGATAATTACTGAGGGGATTTGGATTTGGACATGGATCTGTGATTCAAACACTCGGGTCTATAACCACAAGTGTTGCCATAGTATTTGCATCAGGATATACAATCCCTGCTGGCAGGCCTGGGAAGATGCATTGTAACCAGATGAGAAGTAATCACCGCATTTACTGAGTTGTGAGAATCTTGCCTGATTGCCCTGGCCAGAACTTCCCATACCATGTTGAATAGGAGTGGTGAGAGAGGGCACCCTTATCTTGTGCCATTCGGCTACCTTGCCAGCAAAGCTGCGTGAGCTTTTTCTTTCACCTCTCTGGAATCTTTTCAGATCTTTAGCTATGATGTTGTCAAATTTCACAACAATGCACTTCAGTGTAGAAGAACTTTGAAATTCATTTTGAGGGGAACTCAATAGATCTTTTAAATCTGAAAATTCATAAACTTTGTGGAAAATGTTCTTGATTTTTAAGTTGAGATATCCTTTACATACTGCATTTTACTCATTTAACGTGTACAATTTAGCACTTTCTGGAATTAGCACAGACTTCACCATTATTTAATTCTAAAACGTTTTCAGCACCCCAGAAAGAAACACTGTATTTCCCATTTTCCCCTCCTCCAACCACTGGCCAGCATTAGTTTTTGAGGCTGCATAGTATTCCACTGTGTGGATATACTTCATATTATTTATCCGCTCATCAGCTGGTGGATGTTTCGGTTGTTTCCATTTTTGGCTATTACGGATAATGCTGCTACGGAAATCTGCATTCAAGTTTTTGTGTGGACATATGTTTTTAATTATCTTCAGTATGAAGACTTCAGTAGAATTGATGGGGAAAAGAGTAATTCCATGTCTTACTTTTTCAGGAACTGCCAGACTGTTTTCCAAAGCAGCTGTATGGTTTAAATCCCGTTGATTCTTTTTCTGACTTTTTTATTCCTTTGACTTTTCTTTCTTTGTGAAATTCTATTTAACTCTGAGGATGAATCAGGAAAATGAACACAGCTTCTTCAACAGATAAATTACAAGAAAATGATATATAGGAGATATAGGGGAAATGTATAAATTATATAGACTTAAAAACACATCAGCTATTCACAATATATGAATTTTATTTGGATATATAAATGGAACAGGAGTGACCACATGTTTCTGCTTGTTCTGAAGGGTTAGATATACAGGGGTTTGTTATATTCATTGTTTACATATATGTTTAAAATTATCCATATAAGGTTTTTAAAATTCCCTTGGAAGCCTTATGTTTTAAAATGTACTCAGAATTTGTTTTAATCAGCGATGTTAAGGCCCGCAGACACGGAAGTGACTGCCCCATGGAAATACGTTCATACTCACAGACCCCTAGAAATAGGAGGCACAGGGAAGCCTGGGCGGAAGCAGAAGGAGAGAGGGGAAGGCATGGGCAGGAGCCTCTGCTGTGGTCTCTGAGGGAGAGCAAGGCCCAGCAGGGCAGGCAGGCTTAGGCTGGCCAGTGTGAATAACTTCAGCAGGCTCTGGGGCATAGGGGCCATCTCTAATTGCCTAGTACCTGGACCTGGGTGATTAGGGGAGGGTGGTATTGTCTCCTACAGTGTCAGAGCCAGATAAAGTAGTGGTTAGGAGTATGGGCTCTGGATTGGTAGTTTAACTGGCTGGCCCTGGAAAAGGCAATATTTTCCCAGTAAACCCCAGATGTTACAGCATCAAGAAAACAGAAAAGAAAATATGCTTAATGCATCTGTATGCACAGATGGAGTCTTCCTTTGCTTCCCCAAAGGAAGAGTGCAATGAAGGCTGGCACTCCTGGACCTGAGGAAACCCTGAAAGTGTTGGTATCTGCAGATCCCCTCCAAAAAGAGGTCGCCAATCTGCTGTCTAAGACTGCAAGCCTAACCCCAGCATCCTGTGAGCCAGAGGGAGAAAGAGTCTGCAGATCTCCCTGCTCAGTAAATTGGCTTTCATTAAATACCCCCTTTCCATGAGCAGCATTACCCAGTGTCCCGGGGCTTGGAAAAGTTCTGTTTTGATGTCTGAGGAAAATAATTATTTCTTTTTCTGATGTCAGGGAGGAGTATTTGATAGCCAGTGTGGAATACGGGGATTTGGGGATCACACTCTTCCCAATATGCTTTGAACCAGCTCTTCTGTGTCTGCATCAAAATCTCCTCTGCCTACATAGACACTTGGGAACCCAAACTAAAGCCTGTCTAGGCATCTGTGGTGTGGCTCAGGTTAGGCATCTCTTGGGGTTAAACATTTCCCACTCTAAGTCAGTGCCATGTAACCCTAACCCTAACCCTAACCCTAAGCCCTATCCCTAACCCCAACCCCTAACCAACCCCTAAACCCTAACCCTTGACTTGAACCCTAACCACAAACTCGATTCCAACCCCAACATAAACCCTAAACAAAACACTAACCACAACCCCAACCATAATCTCTAACCACTAACCCCTAACTCTAAACCTAACCGCTAAACCTAACCCTAAACCTAATCCTACCCCCTAACCCTAACCCCTAACCACTAACCCCTAACTCTAACCGTAACCACTAAACCTAACCCTACCCCCAACCCTAACATCAACCCAATCCCACCCACAACCCAAACCCCTAACCCCTAAACCATAACCCTAATTCTAAACCCAAACCCTAACCACTAACAATAACCCTAACCCTTAACCCTAACCCTAAACCCTTATTCTAATGCCTAACCCAACCCTAACCCCTAACCCTAACCATTACCTAAACTCCTAACCCTAATTCCAACCCTAACCCTTAACCTCTTACCCCTAGCCCTAACCCTAACCCCAACCCCAACCCTAATCCTAACCGCAGCCCCTACCTCCAACGTTAGCCCCTTAACTTTAAGCCTTTAATCCTAATCCTAACCTCAGGTTCTACCCCCAACTTCAACCCCTTAGCCCTAACCCTCACTGTAACACTAACCCCAATCCCTAATATGCCCAGGTAGTCACTTCCCGATTCACTCCAGTACCCCGTCTGGCCTCTACCCACGCTGTCTGTCCACTCCGGTGCCCGGCCCCACCCCACCCGCTTCGGTACTTGTGCCCTCACCCTCCCCGGCTCCTGGACTGCCTCTGCTGTCTGCGCGCTGAGACCACTGCAGTCACCACGTGCCTGGAACTCCGAGTCCCGCTGCGCACTGGGCCGGGGCTGCCGGCGCCAAGCCAGGCGGCCCAGGACTCCCGGGGCGAGAGAGGGGCAGTGGCGGGCCGGGGTCTCCCTGAGAGGCTCGGAGGGGCGGCCTGAGCAGGGTATCTCCCTGCTGAGCCTTCATTGTTTCTTTTGTGGCTCCGCTGTAAGCATCCCAATTATCTCACATTTCGCACCCCCTTTTCCTCAAAGTCTGTTTTTGTCCTTCATTCATTTTCATCATCTCCTGTTTTCAAATTGGCTCTTAAGCCATGCGTAATGCGTGTTAATGTTAAGTCAACGTTTCCATCTGCTCAGTGGCAACGTTTTATCACGTGCTGTTCCGACTTCCATTTTCCTCGCGTATTGGGAAGCTTTTTCTTTATCTTTCTTTCCTGGGCTGGTTCCCTGTTCACTCTTTCCATGTGAGTGAGCGGTTCATTCTCGCTTGTCTAAATCGTCCATCTTTAGGGGTGGGTGATGCTGAGCGTGCTCCAGTGTGCGCCCTGTTCCTGCGAAGGGTGGGAGCGCCCATCGTACCCACGGCCCCTGCGCGTCTGTCCTGCCGGCTCTCCGCAGACACGACTGGAACCCACGCTGTCTTCCCCCTTTGCCTCCTCACAAGCCCAGGCTCCGCCGGAGCAGGTCCCGGCTGCATCTCCCAGGCCCGGGTGTAGCCCCACGGTGTAGGCAACCCTTCCTTCCGCTGCGGCTGAGTGTCACGGCTACCGTTCAAGTTGTCCCTGGGTGGATTCTGAAAGGAGGAGGGGAAAACGGCCGATCTACTCCATGGCGGGTCACTGGCCTCCTGTCGCATTTTATTTTATGTTGCCTTTTTCAGTTTTGAAACTAACCAATGCTTTTCGGAAATAAGAGAAAGTATAAAACAAAAAACGTTTTTTCAGTTTCTTTCTGTTCGTTTTGGAGCCACTTGTGAGGGCAAAGAGTTTGGAAAATTTAAGTGTCTCTGCTTCTTCACTGTATTTTGCTAACAAAAATAAATTTTAAAAAAAACATTTTAAAATGCGTCAATAAACAGTGTGTTTCAACCTCAAACAGGACTATGTTATCAGGTAAACTACATTATTTTCGACAAATCTTAAGTTCCCACTGCAGTGGAGAAACTTTAGGTCGATAAAGAGCAGATGAGGCCGGCACAGTGGCCTGTAATCCCAGCTCTTTGGAAGGCCAACGCAGGCGGATCACCTGAGGTCAGGAGTTCGAGACCAGCCTGGCCAACAAGAAACCCCGTCTCTACTAAAAGTACAAAAATTAGCTGGTGTGCTGGCGCATGTCCGTAATTCCAGTACTAGGGAAGCTGAGGCAGGAGAATCGTTTGAACCCGGGAGGCAGAGGTGGCAGTGGGCCGAGACGGCGCCACTACACTCCAGCCTGGGCGTCAGAATGAGACTCCGTCTCAGAAAAAGAAAAGAAAAGAAAACAGCAGTTGAAACGCTTCCTTGGCAGCTGCGAGAGGGGGCGAGGGCGAGGCCGCCGCGCTGTCCGCGTCCTGGATTCACTGGCGCGGGCTCGGGGCCGCGGGTTCGGGTCCTGCCGCGCGTCCCTTGCGTCGGGCGCGGGCACGAAGCCGCCCCTGCCTCAGACCGGCGCGGACCTCTGGCCGCTGGAGGGCGCGAGGGTCCCGAGGCCCGGACGCGGGCGTCTCCTCCGCCTCTGCTCGGTGCTGTGTCTCCAACGCCAGAGTCCCGGCGACGGCCGCGCGGGCTGCGCAAACGCCCCCTACCCCCGCCTCGCTGCCGCCCCCAAGCCCCCGTCTCAGGATGTGGAGGTCGGGGATGCGCTTCGCGAGCCCAACTGGGCGCCGCAGAGAGAAGGACCTCGGAGCTCTCGGGGCAGGCGGCCCCGCCCAGGCTCTTCCCACCCCCGCGGGCGTCCGAGGGGCAACGGGGCGGGGCGGGAGGAGGGGCGGGGCGGGAAGGGCCGGGCGGAAGGGGCGGGACGGGAGGAGGGGGCGGGGCGGGAGGAGGGCGGGGGCGGGGAGGGTGGGGCAGGGATAAAGAGGAGGGGTGGGACGGGGCGGGGAGGGGCGGGGCAGGAGGAGGGCGGGGGCGGGGCGCGAGGAGGGAAGGGGCGGGGTGTGAGGCGGGGAGGGGCGGGGCGCGGGGCGGGGCGGGGCGGGAGGAGGGGGCGGGGTGCGAGGGGGGAAGGGGCGGGGCGGGAGGACGTGAGGGGCGGGAAGGGCCGGGAGGAAGGGGCGCGTCGGGAGGAGGGGGCGGGGTGCGAGGAGGGGGAGGGGCGCGAGGAGGGCAGGGGCGGGGCGGGAGGAGGGAAGGGGCGGGGATTAGGAGGAGAAGGGCGAGAAGGGGCGAGGAGGGCGGGACGGGGCGGAGGCCGGGCGGGGCGGCCCGCAGGTTTCCGGGTCTCCGCCCCGCGCAGTTCGCGGGCAACTCGGTGCGGGGAACCTCGGCGCCCGGAGCTGCTGCGCAGGTAACCCTGCTGCGCCCGGCGGGCAGCTTTGGGGGCGGTCGTCCTGGTCGTGGACTCCGCGACGGGGTGCGGGGATCGGGGAGTCCGCGCTGCGGCCGCGCAGACCGGCCGGGAGGTTCGTTCCTGCCAGCGCCGGGACTCGGGCGGGGGCGGGGGGCGGAGCGCGAGGTTTCCGCAGGGAGGATTTGAGCGTCTGAGGCCTGGGGTCGCGCCTGGGAACGCCGGAGACCCGCTGCTCCGCGGGACGCTCACCTGCTGCCCGCGCTGTGGGAGGAGAGCGCGGAGCCGGGACCCCTGGAGCCCTGGCCCGACTGCTGAGCGCCCCTTGGGTCCTAAGCGCCGTACCTTCTAGGGAAGCCCCTAAAGTTGGTGACGCCCCTAGAAAGCAGTTCCTTCGTGGCTGCGTCCAGGACGAATAACCAAAAACCGCCCCCGCCCCCCGAACCCCAGTTGCCTTATTCCGTGTGCACCTGTTTCAGGCCCCACGCTCCAGTGTGCGAGGGGTCTTGGTCAGACTGCAGACCCCACCCCCGCCAACCCCCTGCTCACGGGCAGCCCCTCATATGCATCCCAGCACCTTAGCCTCTTAGGTAGGTGGGACAATTTGTGCGAGGGATGGGGGCGTCGCGGGGGGTGGGGTGGGGGCGTCAACTCTGGAAGACAGTGCAGCTTTGGCCAGGACCAGGGTCGCCTCCCGACCACTTCCGGCCTCTTGGGGATTCCCTTTTCCTTGCAGCTGGGTGGGAGTGGACAGATGACCTGCTCTGGGCCTGAGCTGCAGATCCTAAGCCATGTTCCTATGGAAATGAGGTTCCCGTGGTGCTTAGGAGCTTCTGGGCCACATGAACTCGTGTGCAAAGGCCTGGAAAATTAACACTTTGAAAAAAATCAGACACGTTTGGGCATCTGGAACGAGTTTCAGTTGCCGAGGGGCCCCTGGCGAAGGGAAGGCTGGCCCGTGGCTTGTGTAGGGAAAGACCGCTGTCTGGGCCTCCCCACCCCGCGGCCCCCTGTGGCTTGTGTAGGCGAGGTGACCCAGCCCCAAACAGGCGTCTTGCAGGGCGTGTAAGGAAATCAAAGTACTGTGACAGTTTCCAGCGTGTGATGCGCGGGAAAGCTGGGCGCCCACATTGGTGTTACTGCGGAAGGGTCAGTCGGGGCAACCCCGGCATTACAGGACGGCCATGCGTCCGCACTGGCTGTTCGGTGGGGCTGTGAGGGGCTGAGGTTGGCTGGCGATTGGAAACGCAAGTGCCTGTTGGAGGCTTGGCACACCGGAGGCCTGGAGTGGGGACAGTCTCTCCAGGGCCTTCCTTTGACTCAGGGGCAGCAAGCGGCCTGGTCTGCCAGGCACAGCCGGGAACAGCTGGGCATTCCCAGGCGGCCCTCGTGGCCTCAGTCTTTCTCCTTGCATTTGATTTCTTCTGAGCTCTGTATCCCGAGTTTTTGTTGTTTGTTTTTGCTTTACCTGCGTTCATTTTCTTTTCTAATTCTGCAGCTTTTTGAGCACCGGTGCTTTCTGCAGGAGGGGATGGGGTTGAGCGGTTTTGTGTGGATTGCGGGTGAGGCATTACGCCCACGGAGCACGCAGGTCAGGAGAGATCTGTTGGGGGCCGCGGTTGGAGCACAGGGGTGTGAGGCCCTTGACCCTGGGGACTGCCAGTGTCTGTGTGGGTTGCGTGAGGGTGTGTTTGCGGGGTGGTGTATCTTACGGGGTGTGCTGCAGTGTGAGGTGAGTGAGGTCAGAGGGGGTTGGGGGGACACTTTTGAATCTTGGGACCTTCTTTCAACTCAGAGCTAACAATTTTATCATCAAAAGATAATCTCCTGATAATCTCTCTTGAGATTATCATCAAAAGATAATCTCCTTTTATCATGAAAAGAAATCTACCTTGTGTATTTGTGAGTGACGTCATGTGGAGGACATAGTGCCTCTCTGCTGGAACCGCGTGTCAGGGGTCTTTTCCCCATTTACTACATGACGGTAATGGAGATGTGCATTGTTGTTTTTCATGTTTACAGAGACGAATTTGGGTATTTACTAAAAATGATTAAGCCGACTTTCCTCTATTGGTGGAAATTTAGGGTGTTTTATTTTACATTCAATGGAATTTCTAAGGAATATTAGTGTATCTTGTAAAGAAAAGATAGAGATAATTTTAGGACAAGTGATAAAATGTGCCTTTAAGAGGTTTAATATTTTATTTCCTAGAGGTTCACAAGAAGAGGGAATGGGATAGCTCAGTTTGGATGCACCATGATTGCCCAACTTTAGGTTTTGGTTCCTTTAGCCTATTTTGGAGAGATTCCTGATACCAAATAGACAGTCCAGAAGCCAACAGGATGATGGATTGTCTTTGTGTTCCTCTACGCAAGTGTTAGAAGCAAAGACTGTGCATTTCATCCTTAAATAAATGTGATAAAAGGAGAGACACACACACACCTCCCCGTGGAAAACAGGTCCAGCTTAGAAACTAATAAACTACAAGAGAGCCAGGAACTTCCAGCATAACTGAGTGAGGAACTTGGCAAATTCTCTTCCCAAAAAGCAATTACAAAACTGGACAGAATTTTCAAAAACAGTCACTTCAGGATCCTGGAAATGGACCAAGGTTTGGAAAAACAGAAGTGTCAAAACCCTTGGTAAGAACGGGGGAGCCTGTGGCATTTCAGCCAAGGCTGCTTCTGTCTCCCCAGGTTTGTAGCATGGCAGCACTAGAGGGGAGAGCAAGCCGCCAGGAGAGCTGACTTGATTTGGGGGGAAGTGTGGAAAAGTCCATGGCCGGCTGTTGTCAAAAACAGAAGCAGTGTCAGTAGCAGACAGCCAGGGAACGCCAGTGTCAAGGCTGTTTGAGGTCATGCTGCTGTTTGTGGCCAGCAGCAGACCAGTAGATTAGGCGGAAATTCAAAGCAGCAGCAGCAACCCTCTTCTCCAGTGGTTCTGGGAAGCTGGGGAGAAGCACAAGGCTTTATGCAAGCCCAGGGTAAAGCAGGCAGGGCTCTAATGACTTCTCATTCCTAGATGGATGTGCAGCCTTACACAAGCAGAAAGTGAAGGACAGGACAGGTTTGTAAACTGGAAACTTTCTGTTGAGTCCCCACATAACAGACATCCATCAGCAAAGGAATAAATCCTCGCTGGCTAAAGATGTTTATTATTGACTGACTCACATCCCCCAAAATCCATATATTGGACTCTTAATCCCTATGTGACTGTTTGGTGATAGGGCTTTTTATTTTTTATATTTTTGAGATGGAGTCTTGCTCTGTCACCAGGCTGGAGTACAGTGTGTGATCTCGGCTCACAGCAACCTCCACGTCCCGGGTTCCAGTGATTCTCCTGCCTCAGCCTCCTGAGTAGCTGGGACTACAGGCGTGCGCCACCACACCTAGCTAATTTTTCTATCTTCAGTAGAGACTGGGTTTCACCATGTTACCCAGGAGGGTCTCCATCTCTTAACCTTGTGATCTGCCTACCTCAGCCTCCAAAAGTGCTGGGATTATAGGTGTGAGGCACCGTGCCCAGCCAGGGATAGGGCTTTTAAAGAAGTAATTGTGGATAACACCCCTCATGGGCACCGAGGAAGGAGAACTGTTCAGACCCCAGGCACAACTAGTGCCTGAAGAATATCTTAGTTTATAGTGTTATTGTTCAGCTGTTTCCTTTATATAATCTTTCATATATAATCATATATTAGTTTGTAGAATTAGTGCTTGAAATGTAACTGCTTACGTATATTTAGCGTACTTAGTTCCATATAATCTTTCTATATAATCATATAGGTATTGTAGTCGGAGCTGTATTGACACATTTAGTGCTGATTTATAGAATCCTTCCATATAACCATACGGTAGTTTGTAGTAGGAGGAATGCCTAGAGCAGTCACAGCACAGAAGCAGTACATGGGAAAACAGCAAGACCAGGAAAAGAAGCAAAGACCCAGGCGGTGGCGTCCCTGCCTGAAAGGGCGTACGCTGTAAGGCAGGCTTGGAGCAGGAGCCTCTCCTCCTGATAAAGGAGTTGTAGCAACTTGCATCCAGTTCCTGTGGAAAGTCGACCTCAGGCCTGAGATTCTGGAAGTAACCGCGGTAGAAGAACCCCTCTGGTGTGACCAGTCACGGCAGCTGGACACCCTGTCAGTCTTTTCTTGCTTCTGTGCTAGCTCAAATCATCCTCCCATAAATATCATAAGAGAAGAGCACACGTCTGCCAGCTCCCACTGCATTGGCTTACAGTCTCCTTCTATTAGAAATCCTCTGAAGTCTCCAGCCCCCAGATAAGAAGTGTTGCACATGACACCTGTTGCACACAGCCCACCTCCTTGCCTCGGTGACCTAATGGGAGTGGACCCCTTTCTGTACACGACCCTCTACTACTGCACACGGCACATCCCCCTGTGCACAGCCCACCTCTCTGCCCAGGTGACATAATGGGGTGGCCCCCTTGCTTGTGACTCATGTGATTATATATGCCCTATTACTAAGCCTATAGATGATGACCTCACTCCTGACTCTGCCCTCTGCTTGTACCTAATATACAGATGCTCTTGGGCATTTGGGGGCCACCGCTGATCTTAGCTTACAGGTGGTGTGGCCCCTTGAGTCCAGATGCTCTTCACCAGTTCTTCAGTGTCCTGTCTCTTCTCAGATTCTGCACCTCAACACAGCATAAGAGATACCCCACAACCCTGTGGGGCCCTACAGCCTTACAGGTAATTAAGGCTGCATAAGGTCATAAGGTTGGCCCAGATCCAATAGGACTGTCATCCTCATAAGAGGAAGGGACACCAGGGACCACACAGAGAGAAGACTGTGTGAGGATATTGCAAGAGGTGGTCATATGCAAGCCAAGGGGAGGGGCCTCAGGAGACCCCAACTCTGCTGGCACCTTCATATTGGACTTCTGGCCTCCAGAACTGTAAGAAAATATGCTTCTGTTCTTTGAAACACCAAATCTGTGCTATCTTGTTATGGTGGCCCTAGATAACTAACATCGTGTTTGAGCACAATCTCTGGCTAACCTCTGGTATGGGCAGATTCAGAAGGAAAAGACTGGTTTGAAGAAGGCTCCCCCTCGACTGTAAGTGGAACAGAGGTGGGGGCTGGGTCTGAGCTGTTCCTGTCTGTATACACAACACCCTCACAGAACCCAGCACACAGTAGCTGTCCTATAAATACCAGAGGGACAAACGGGAGACAAGGAGCGGCTGGAGGCGCTGCCCATATCAGGACCTTGGAGAGCTCCAGATCTCAAGCTGGGAACTTCCTCTGCCCAGGACTCCGGTGGCCTAAAGGTCTTTCTGGATCAGCTTTGCCCTCTTCTTTGAGCCTAAAACTCGATGCCTCTATCTCAGGAAGTACACAGCAGCCTTTGGGGTCCCCATGGACCATCTCAGTGCCTCGGACTCCTGTGGAGCTTGATCTTTATGGCACCCTACATGGTATTTCCCCCATGTAGGAGCCCTGAAAGTGTTTCAGAACGGATGGATAGATCCAGTGTCTGTGCATGTGAGGGCATAGTGGGAAACTACAGTGTGACACGGTTTGAAATAGGTAGAAAATGGACAATTTTGTGAATAACATTTTAAAAATAAAATGATCCCAATACCATTGAATAAGAATCTATAAAACATAACTAAGTTATGTAAACTTCTAGCCAGATGGTGCAGGCAGGAGGGGAAAGTGCGGGAACCATCATGCCACTTGAACAAGGAAGGTGGTGCATGCCAGGTGGGAGAGCCTGGCCTTCTCCCAGAACCCCCCACAGCTCCGCCCCTCCTTGGTCCTGCGTTCTCACCTGCCACCCTCTCCTCATGTCTTCTTGCCCAGCTTGGTCCACCTGTCTCTGGACGTGCTTCCCATCTCTGTCTCCCTGGTAACTCTTTCCTGTCCCTGTGTGAGAGTCCCTTGGAGAGGAGGCAGCTCCAGCTTCTGCAAGTGGTCCCTGAAATACCCTCGTCCCTACCTGCTCCAGCTCCCTTGTCAGTATATAACAGTATCTTTGTAGTAAAGAACGGGGGACCTGAGTATGCTCAGCCCCTTGCTGTTTGATGTCCTGTGCAGCCTCAGGACCCTGCCACAGTCTCCAACAGCAAGAAGGCCTTCGCCAGATTTGGTACCTCCATGCTGGGCTTCTCAGCCTCCAGAACGAATCGTACTAATCGTCAATTTATTTATGAAGCATGGCTTGGATTGAACAAGACAAGCTGGGTCAAGCATTTGAAGATGCTTTTGAGGTACCGAGGCAACATACCACTTTAGCTCCTCAGTACTCCCCTGATGACAAAAATTTCCTCTTTCACAACTGTTGTCTTCATGTCAGATGAAATTCCAGCTGTTATGAGTGTTGCCTACAGAGGAACATACTTACATTTGGAGAACTGTAATAGCAGGGCTGTGGACTTCTGTTTTGAAGCAAATGTTCATCAGCCACTGCAGAGCATAACTGAAAACCAGCTGGTACAACCTGCTGTTCTCCAGCAAGAGGATGAAAAGGCAGGAAGAAGCTCTCACTACTTGAATACCTTCACAAATCCCTGTGTAATTCTGAGATAGCATCCTGTATTCAGTGGGAAGATAAAACCAGACACCTTTCAGTTTGTAGCAAAAAAACAAGGAAACTTCCGAACTCTGGGGGAAGAGAAGAGGCACCCGGAATACGATGACTTTCCAGAAATGGCCAGGGCACTGAGGTGTTGTGGGAGAACTGGGACATCGCCAAAACCCAGTGCTGTGTCAGTGAGGCATCCTCCAGAAGCTCTCTCCGTCTAATTTCTTGGGGAAAGAGCTCTTCTGCTTACAATATGACCAGCCCGATCAAGAATATATTGGTTTAAATAACTGTGATGCAAATTATAAGTATGCAAATGCCAATTAACAGAAGTTGGAGATAAACCCTAAAAGCCAACTCTGCTGCGAGGTGGAGGTCGGGGCGGGTCTGGGTGGAAGCCCACCTGCTCACCTCGCTCACGCTCACCTGCAGAGTCCAGGCTTCGTTCTCTGCCGTGCCGCCGTGAGCAGTGTTTTTACGAGTTTTCATTCTCGTCAAAGGGGTGGAGATTAAATGATGCCCTCACCCCACACGGTGCCCTACCCTTCCCCTTTGACCCCAGAGGGCTGCCGGGAGCAAGGAGATCTGGTGTCAGCCACAGCACTGAGTCAGCAGACACGGCGTCCCTGCCGGCTTTCTGAGTGCTGGCTGCAAACCGCTGAGCTCAGTCATCCAGTCGGCGCCTCTGTCCTGGGTACGGGCATCGCCACCCTTCACTTCTGCTGCCGTGGAAACCGGTGTCCTCGGGACAGAAATAAGAGGAGGAGGAAGAGGCGGGGGCTGGCTGGGAGGCTCCGTGGAGAGGAGGCCTAGGACAGCAGGGCTCAGGGATCCTCAGCAGAACCTGCTGGCCGGGGGGGAATCAGCCTGTACCACAGGTGGCGGGGCGCCACGCGGAGAGGTGGTGGGCGGAGGATGCACTGCTCAATGTCTTAAAGCCCCAGTTCACTGGGGTGCAGTGGAGAGCTGTGGAGAGGAGATTCATGAGCCGTTGCTGTCCCCGATTCAGAGCTGACACCGCCCTTCTGTGTCTGTCCCCTGCACTGAGCGCTCGGTGTGACCTGGAGTGGACACCCCATGTGTGTGACGATGCTGGGCAGGTCACCCTGGTGTGCTGCAGGGTGAGTTGGCTGGCAGAGCCTCCTGCAGGTTTCTGGGCAAGGGGACGGGGCTGAGCTAGTTAGGGCCAGGACCATTCGTCACTGTCCCCAGACACCGCAGTCTGTGGGGACGCAGAGGAGAGAAAGGGGCAGGAGAGAGGGTCGGAGGATGTTGGTGTGGACACAAGCAGGTGTGTGGCCTCAGCAGGTTGGGTCTGGCTCAGGGGAGTGGTAACAGCTGGAAGGAATAGCAGCCCCTTTGAAACTGCCGTCTAGAGACCTCCCTGGCTGGCCTGGAATGAGGCCGGGCAGGCAGGAAAGGTGAGAGTCCAGGAAGGGCTTTTCCTTTCTGTCCAGTGGGGACAGGCACTGAGGGGACTCGTTCATAAGGAAGCAGCTGCAGTCCAGTGACCAGCTTTAAGGAGAGTGCGCACAGGCAGGTGCTGGCCTGTCTTGCTTCACTCTGAAGGGTGAAAGTTCTGTTAGAGTGACTTGTGGTAGATTCAAACAGCATTGAAATGCCAATGAATTAAGGTAATGGCACGACACAGTCATTCATTTCTTGCTCACACAATCATGGCAGGTGTGTGGCCTGCAGGTGGCTCTCTCCTGTGGGCCAGCTCTCTTCCTACCCGTGGCTCTGCCTTCCCCAGAGCCACGGCACCTGTGTCCAGGTGAAAACGGAAAGAGGGCATGGAGGAGGCACACGTGGGCCTCCCTCAGGAGAGACCTGGGTCCCACAGCCCCACGACAGCAGGGGAGGCCACAGTGTTGGCTGGACGCACCGTGCTGCCCGGCTGCCTTGCTGTGAAGTTCCCAAATCTGAAAGCCGTTCATCAGAAGTGCAGAATAATGTTCTGTACTCAAATGTGGCTCTAGTTAATAATCTTTGCTTGTCTGTTGTTTAACTATCAGGAGATTAGAAAGATTTCTTGGTCAGAAATAGAAATCTCGGCTGGTATTTGCAGGACACAGTAGCATTCCTGTCCCTCTGCGTCACTGTGTCTGGGGGAGTGGAGACTGCTGGCCCCAGGACTTTTTTGCCATTGTTGTTAAAAATGCTTGACATTCTCCAGAACCTCACAGGGGTTCACCCCTGTCATAGGTTTTCGAAAGGCTGATTCCAGGATGGATCTGGGCACTTTTGTTCAGGGGCAAAGAGGCGGAACCTGCCAAGCCTCCTGGGGCCCTTGGAGGCAGGAGACCCCTCCCCTGGGAGGCTCCAAGTGCCCCCACCCCCACCATTATGCAGCCTGAAGTGGACACAGAATCCCTGGTGTACTCTGCCAGGCCCCCTCCCTCTGGGCTGCTCAGAACAGCCCCTCCAACCTACGGGAGGAAGGAGGAGGACATCTGTGTGTCTGGGCTGCTGGCAGTCTTGCTTGTGTAGGACGCATCAGCTCGGGGAACTCCAGATGTGACTCCCACGGCAGCTCAGGTGGCCTGGGTGCCCGTTTCCTCTGGTGCTGCTGGCTGCCCTTGGGTTCTGTGAGTGGACCCGCCTCACACGTGCTGAGAGTTGTTGTCCTGTCCCTCTGCAGCTAGGGCTGCCTTGGGGTGCCTCCGTTCACCCCTGGAGGAGGCCAGTGCTTGGGGTTTTATGTGAAGTCAGCAGCCTTGGGTGCTGCCCACTAGGGGGTGTGTGGGCGCAGGATAGACACCATCTCTAGGTTGCCCTCTGCTGACCATCCGGCTCAGGCCGCCCTCCCCTGGCCTCCCCCAGCTGCCCTCCTCCCACCTCCCTCCCCCCTCCCCTGGCCTCCCTCCCTCCCCACCCCGCCCCGGCCTCCCCCAGCCTCCCTCCCCCACCACCCTCGCCTGGCCTCCCTCCCCTGCCTCCCCGCCCAGCCCATCCTCCCCCAGATGCCCTCCCCCCACCTCCCTCCCCAGGCCTCTTCCTCCCGACACCTTCCCCCAACGCCCTCCGCAGCCTTCCCTCCCCTGGAGGCCTTCCCCAGCCCGCCCTTCCCTGGCTGCCTCCTTGACCCTCCTCTGCTGATCACCATTTCTTCTTAAAGGGCAAAAGGTGGCAAAGCTGGGATGCCAGTCCCAGCAGGCTCTTGTTAGGGATCAGGGTTCCCAACTCAAATGCCAGTGTGGGGGCTCTGTCCCACGTCTACCTGCTCAGCACCTCTCTTCCCCTCCATGACTAGCATTAATTAGGCACTGAATGTATATTCTAAAGCAGTTCTAAAGCTTAGGGGGTAAATTTTCCTAGCATATCTAGAATAGGCTGCAGGAGATTGTAGTTAGGTGTTGAATACATGCCATTTTTTAAAAGATGACAGTGTAGGAGCTGCCTAATGTATAAAAGGGTTGCTCAATCCGAATAATGAAGATGAGATGGTTTGTGGCAGAGAGGAGCCTGCGGATTAGGAGTGAAACGGGTGAGGGTGAACCTGGATGGACCCGCCTGGGGTTAGCAAAGAAAGAAGGAAGCGCAGCAGCACCCTGGGGTCCTGCCACCCTGACAAGCGCACAGCAGGCCCTGCTCCTCTGTGTAGCCTCAGGCATGCCCACAGGGGCGGGCAGGAAGCCAGGCCGGGCAGGGTTGGGGGGCTAGGGTTAGGGTGTGTTCTTCAGCCCATCCCTAGAGCCTTTCCTTCTGAGAATAGGTGGGGCCTCACAGTGCACAAGGCGTTTCCTTTCTTTTTTTTTTTTTTTTTTTTTTTTTTTTTGAGACGGAGTTTCGCTCTTGTTACCCAGGCTGGAGTGCAATGGCGCGATCTCGCCTCACCGCAACCTCCGCCTCCTGGGTTCAGGCAATTCTCCTGCCTCAGCCTCCTGAGTAGCTGGGATTACAGGCACGTGCCACCATGCCCAGCTAATTTTTTTGTATTTTTAGTAGAGACGGGGTTTCACCATGTTGACCAGGATGGTCTCGATCTCTCGACCTTGTGATCCACCCGCCTCGGCCTCCTAAAGTGCTGGGATTACAGGCTTGAGCCACCGCGCCCGGCCTTTTTTTTTTTTTTTTTAAAGAAGAGGAAGAAAGAGAAAGAGAAAGAGGGAGAGAGGATGGGGGTGTTGCTTTATTGCCCAGGCTAGAATGCAGTCTAAATATGGGTATGCCTATAATTGTCTTTAAGAATGGAGACATGAAAGAAAATGTGGGAAGAGAATAACAAACAAGGAGCCAACCAAGATTTCATTTAAACTTCTAAATTGATATGATGTGGTACTGATAAGAGTGTATATTTTGTGTATTTAAAGTGGAGAGTTCCATAAATGTTAATTACATTTACTTGTTCCAGATCTAAGTTCAAGACCTGAATATCGTTGTTAATTTTCTGTCTCATTGATCTGTCTAATATTAATGTTGAAGTCTCCCACTATTATTATGTGGGAGTCTAAGTCTCTTTATAAGTCCTATATGTCTAGGTATTCCTGTATTGGGTGCGTTTATATTTAGGATCTTTAGCTCTTCTTGTTGTTGCATTGATCCTTTTATCATTATATAATGTCCTTCTTTGCTTCTTTTGATCTTTGTTGCTTAATTGTAACTTCTGCTTTTTATTTATTTATTTTAGCTCTCTGTTTGGTTGGTAAATCTTTCTCCATCCCTTGTTTAGAGTCTTTGTGTATCCTTGAATGTGAGATGGATCTGGATGCAGCATACTGATGGGTTTTGGTTTTTTATTCAAATTGCCTGTCTTTGGATTGGGGGATGTAGTCAATTTAAATTTAGAATTAATAATAATATATGTGAGTTTAATACTGCCATTAGCTGACTATTTTGTCCATTAGTTGATGTAAATTCTTCATTATATTGATGCTCTTTTTGATAATTTTTTTAGAAAGGCTGATACTGTTTGTTCCTTTCATATGTGTAGTGGTTCTTTCAGAAGCTCTTGCAAAGCAGGCCTGGTGGTGATGAAATCTCTGAGTGCTTGCTTATTCACAAAAAACTTTATTTTTCCTTCACATGTGAAGCTTAGCTTGGCTGGATGTGAAATTCTGGGTTGAAAATTCTTTTCTTTAAGGATGTTGAATATTGGCCCCCACTCTCTTCTGGCTTGTAGGGTCTCTGCTGAGAGATCTGCTGTAAGTCTGATAGGCTTCCCTTTGTGGGTAACCGGACCTTTCTCTCTGGCTGCCCTTAGTATTTTCTCCTTCATTTCAACCCTGGTGAATCTGACGATTATGTGCCTTGGAGTTGCTCTTCTTGAGAAATATCTCTGTGGTGTTCTCTGTATTACCTGGAGTTGAATATTATCTTGCCTTACTAGGCTGGGAAAATTTTCCTGAATAATGTCCTGAAGCGTATTTTCCAGCTTGGATTCATTCTCTTCGTCACATTCAGGTACACCTATCAAGCGTAGATTAGGTCTTTTCACATAGTCCCATATTTCTTGGAGACTTTGCTCGTTCCTTTTTATCCTTTTTTCTCTCGTCTTGTCTTCTTGTTTTATTTCATTGAGTTGATCTTCGACCTCTGATATCCTTTCTTCTGCTTGATCAATTCGGATGTTAAAACTTGTGCATACTTCACGTAGTTCTCGTATTGTGTTTTTCAGCTCCATCAATTCACTTATTTTCCTCTCTAAATTTTGTATTCTTGTTGACATTTCGTCAAACCTTTTTTCAAAGTTCTTAGTTTCTTTAGATTGTGTTATAACAAGTTCTTTTAATTCAGAGAAGTTTCTTATTATCCACGTTTTGAAGCCTGCTTCTGTAATTGGAACCCACTCGTTTTCTCCATCAAGCCTTGTTTCGTTGCTGATGAGGAACTGGGATCCCCTGCTGAGGAAGAGGCGTTCTGATCTTGGGTATTCTCAGCCTTTTTTGACCGTTTTCTTCCCTTCGTTGTAGATTTATCCATCTGTGGTCTTTATAATTACCGTCTTTGTAATTGGGTTTCTGAGTGGACGTCCAACTTACTGATTCTCAGCGCCGAAATCTGAGCAACCCACTGCACCGACTAAATCAGCGGCGTTAAGATCGATGGTGCTTTTCCGACTCTGCACCGAGAACCGACGCTCCGAGGCGCCGGCAAAACCGCCTCGCCGGTCACAAGAGTCGCGCTGGCGACCCGTGGGGCTCCTCCGCTGGGAATCTCCTGGTGCGTGAGCAACAAGAATTCATGTGAAGGTGTGGCGTCCTCTCCTTCTTTGCACTTTCAGTGGGAGCTACAATCCCGAGCTGCTAGTGATCAGCCATCTTGGATCTCTCTCCAAGGCGTTTCCTTTCAAGGCTGCTGTGTCTTGTGAGTCTTCAGCCCTCTGAAACAGAGGCCTGAGGAGGAGAACCAGTCGGTGGCTGGCAGACCAGCCCCTGCCCAGCCCGTCCGACATTGAGGCTGTGATGGTGATTCCAGATCAGAGAGCCCAGCCCGCAATGCTCTGTGTGTCCTTCCCATGAGGGGCCTGGTGCAGGGCACCTTGCCACTGCCATCTGTGCTCAGTAATCCCAAGGAATCCTGTGGGTCTTTGTATACTTCCAGAGTGGAAACCTTCAAAAAGTTCGAGGGGACCATTCTGGAAGGAAGCAGTGGCAGAGGAAGGAGGGTTATCGTAGGTAGCATGGGACGCAGTTACCGAACGATGCTGGGTTACATAAAACATATTTTCAAATTAAGTTAACCTGTTTATGTTTACCTCGGTTTACCTTTTTACGATGAGGCGGATAGAAACTTGCAGATGAGGTTCTTCGAGTTCTCCGCTTGACCTGCGCTCTTGGGGGCACAGGCAGCTCTGGCAGTCAGTCCAGATTGTGTGCTCGGAGCTAGGCTGATTCCAGTGGCGACCTGGACGATTTGTACGCACAGGGCAGGTTTACCGATGCTTATACAAAGGGGAAGGCATCTGCGGGGGCGGCCCAGGAAGAACCCTACGGGATGTGAGCTGGGGGTACCATCCTGGCCCTGACACCAACGACCCCCCACAGCCAGGACCTGCAGCAGGAAATGAGTGAACACTGGGCTCCCCACCCCACCCTCTAATAGGATGTGGGGGACACTGGGCTTCCACCCTGTCCTCTAATAGGTTATGAGGGCACCGGGCTTCCTCTCCATCCTCAGGATATGGGGGGCACTCAGCTTTCACCCCATCTTCTAATAGGACACGGGGGGCTCTGGGCTTCCACCCTGTCCTGCAGCGAGCATGAGGGGGCATTAACGGGGCTCAGTGGACCTTCCTTCCCTCCTCACTATATGCTGCCCCTCCGGCATCCCAGTGGCTCTATTCCTTGAGGGTTTTTTTTTTTCACCTGATAAATAATTCACATTTGTTCATACAACGAAATTACACCGTGGCTGTGTCGTGGGATGGCATTCCTGGGTCCTGTGGATTTCCGCTGGCCGCCTCATGCTCCATCGAGCTCCTTTCTGTGGTGACAGCTCCCAGGGCAACGTGCAAGGTAACTCCAGTCTGTTGCTGCCATCCAGCCGCTTGTCCCCTTTCCTCATCCGTCTTTCCTCCCCATCATTTGCCTCATTTTGCTTTTCATCCATCTTTCACTTCCCACCACGTTTGCCCATCTGGGAACCTCCACAGAAGCATCCAAAGCCACTAACAACCATTTTGTTCTTGTGGAAGAACACACAGGACGCTTTCCTCTCTGCTCCCTTCGCGAGTTCTCAGCTCTCGGGTCCCAAGGAGGGCTCCTGTGTCCTGTGCATCTGACTCCCGTCTCGGGCGTGTTGCGGTGAAGCTGCTGTCACTGTGCGTGAACTAGCTGTGGGCTCCCGGGATTCTCCATCACGTCCAGTCTTTCCCTGTCACATGGTCCCTCTGATATGTGTGCCAGGGCGGGGGCACCAGGTCTGCTGATGTCCCGCAGACCCCCAGTGTTGCTATCGCTTCTCTGAAGCCCGGCACGTTCTTCCCCTGGAGACCTACGCATCCACCCGTTTTCCTCCAGGACTGGCACCTCCTGCCTCCAGCCTCCCTTTCTGGGTCCCACTCCTCAGACACCTTCCCGTCTCCTGTTTTATCTCTTGGCTAAGCCCAGCCTCTTGGAGAAAGCTGGTCATGCTGAGCGGGGACAAGAACAAATGTGACGAGTGCCCAGACCTGCATCTACGGCCATACCAGGGCAGCCGGTACCCTTCATTCCAGGTTTCACGGGCCACTGCTGATCACGGCTGTGCACCTGGGACACAGTGCTGTGGCTCTCCTCACCAGGCCTCCTTTTACCTTGTTAATCCCCAGCAGGGCCCTGGGACCACGGCTGGCTCCTCCAGAAGATGGGCCACCTGGCTTCCCCACTGAGCACTGCTGCACACTGTGTGTGTTGGCCACAGTTCGCTGCAAAGCGGCTGTGTTTGCACGGACACTGACTGCACTGTTGGCACTCGGGCACAGCAGCATCCTGCCCTCCAGAGCTTACGCCCTAGAGGGGAAGCCAGATGCTGCCCAGACAACCCCAGTAGTCACATACAAACTTACACTGTGGCAAGTGCTGCCCAGCCACAGCCTGGTGCAGCAGGTCAGAGCCTGGTCAGAGAGCCCAGGGGAGGCTTCTGGGGAGAAGGCTCTGACTGAGTTCTGCTGGCAGCTGGAGCTGGATGGGGTGAATGGGAACAGCCAGTGCCCAGAGTGGGGCTGGTCTCCCAGTTCCCTGACCTGCAGAACAGGGAGTGTGGCCTTCACTGAGATCCACCCCGTGCGTCTCTCCTTTGCACTCCGCTGAAGGTGGAGAGGTGGCTTGGACTGAAGGACAGCGAGGAAACTAGTGTGGAAGTGGGAGGCAGCTTACGGGGCCTCTCTCTGGTGTTTGAGTCTTCAGTGTTGACGCCCAGTCTACTCAGCGTCTGCCCAGCTGAGTGCAGGGTTGTCCAGCACTGCAGTGTCTGACCCTCCCCGTCTGTCACTGGCTGGCTTGCGGTGGAGCCACAGAGAGGCTGCCCCGAAATAACTCACATTCCAGGGCAGGGCGGAACGTTTGCCTCCGGGGAGGGTCTGCCTCCAGCTTTGTGCTGGCTGCAACCCTGTGCGTAATGAAATGAATACGGCCAGACTGTGCCGAGTCTCCCACTGAGCTCCCTGGAGAGTGCTGGGTCGGCAAGGTGAGAATAGCTCGATTTTTGCTGGCACTGTCTGGTTTTGGCTGTTTTTACCTGAGAAAAAACTTTCATTCATGTGCTCCATGATTACAGGGCTAGTGATCAAGGGGTTAGTTCCTGCTTGTATCTCAGAAGAGGTAGCAAATTCACTTTAGAAACTTCTGTTTTAATGTCTTCTTACTGGTCTTGCAGTTTTCCTGTGTGTTTAAATTTGAAATGCCAGCCGTTTGAGGAAAAACACGTTAGGTGTGGGGACAGAACCTGAGCAGACGTGGCTCTTTTCCTGTTTCACTTTGGTGAAGTTCTGAGCTGTGGGCACAAGCAGGTCCGTGATAAGGCACCCCTCTCCCTCCCCTGAGTTGCTGGAGGGGATTTGCTGAATACAAAGTGTCACCTTTAAGGGTTATACAAATTATTTAGAAATGCACAGTGTTTCGCAGTAACCATGTGCAATTAATACTGCATGAATTCATGAGTGTTTCCGGAACCAGGAGACTTTCTAAGATCATACATTCATTGATTCAACAAGTCTTCATTGGGTGTCCATTGTGTGCTGGGCACCATTCTAGGGGCTACTATTCTAGTGGGACAGAGGTGCTAAACACAAAACCATAAACCGGATGTCAGCGTAAGTGACTCACAGGGTGTCACAAGGAAGGAAGGAGAGCCGCATGGCAGGGTGGTCAGGGAAGCCACGAGCAGACCACACGCAGGGAGGGGTCGGGCCAGGCAGGGATTGGGGAGTGTGTGCCTGGCAGAGGGAACCGTGGGTGAAGTTCTGTGTCTGAGGTGTGCCTGGCACGTGGGGAAGCCTGTGGTTGGAGGAGAGGCATTGGGGCCTGGCCCTGTCTCTCACACTCACACACCCCTCCTCTCCAGCCACCATCCCGGGGTTATGGATGCAGTGACATCAGCACACGGCAGAGTCCCCATCCCTGGGCCCTGGCTCTGTTGTCTCCAGAGAAAAACAGGCTGGTCCTGAAACACCCCTTTTTTTTCCACTGCTGATGCTGGCGGGCACACCCGCGGTGTCCGTGAGGGTGGCGCTGGCGGGCACACCTGCCGTGTCCGTGAGGGTGGCCAGGCCGGACACACCTGCCGTGTTCGTGAGGGTGGCCAGGAGGGCAGGTGCCACGTGTGCAGTGTGAGGCCTCGCCACACAGCCACTTTCAAGGCTGCGCTGACTCCACGCGGTGATGTGGGCAAGATCAGGGAGCATGGAGGTAGGCCTCTGAGCTGGAGCATCCTGTGGGCAGCCACAGCGTCCTGGGACAGACCAGTGCCGCAGGAGCCAGTCTGCCAAATACTGATGCAAACTCAGAAATATGTTTTTGCTCTTTTCCATGAAATTAAAAATTTTAAAGGATCTACTCTACACATATTCAGGAAAAGTATAGCTAACAACTCCTCAGTATAGGACAAAGAGACTTCCCACTCATAGCTCAAGAAGGAGGTGTTTGATACCCCACTTCCTTCTCCAGATGCTGCACCAATTCTTCCTTTTGTAGAAAGTCAGTCTCTTCCTGTCTCTGTCTGTCTCCCCTCGCCCCACTCCCCTCCCCTCCTCTCTCCCGCCTCCTGTGATCCCCTCCCTCTCTCCCACACTCTCTCCCCGCCTCCCTTCTCTCTCCCTCCCATCCCTCCTCCCTCCCCTTCCCTTTCTGATGGGCTCTGCCCGCCTCTTATTGAGCAGCTGTCCCCACTCCACCTCCCCAGGCCGCAGTGATCTCTCTGTTGCCAAATCTGATCAGTTCTCAGTTCCCATCCTGATGGATCCATAGCATTTGGCTGAGAGTTGCCATTCTCCCTCTTTTAAAACAGTTTCTTCCTTGGACCCTGGGACATCAAACCTCTCTTCCTACCTCACAGCTGCTCCTCGAAACAGCCTTTGTTGGTCCGTCCACATGGTGGATTTTTGCAACCAGAATTTATCTAGAAATCAGTCATAATAACAAATTATTTTTTATAACCAGTTACAATTCAGGATTGGGTGGTTAGAGCACCACTAGTATTTTGTATTGTGGTAGAGGATATGCAGTCATTTCAATTTTCGCCGTTTGTTGAGTGTACTATTTAGTGGCATTTAAAATACATTCACAATGTCGTGTAACTGTTGCCACTGTCTACACCCAGCACTTCCCTATCCCAGACATCAACTCTGTACCCAGGTGACGGCTCCCTGCTTCTCTCTTCCCGGATGTGGTCCTTTTGTGTCTGCCTGATTTCTTTTAGCACAAGGCTTTCAAGGTCTATCCATGTGGGCATTTCAGTGTGTAGAGAGCAACACGTGGTTCATTCATTCTTCTCTCGCTGGGCACTTGGTCGGCTTGTGTCCTGTGGCAGTAGTGATCATGCTGCGAACGCTGCTGTGCAAGTGTCTGTTCAAGTCCCTACCTTCAGTTCTTTCCAATCTGCTCCTAAGGCTGGAGCTGCTAGGTCCAGTGGCGCGTCTGTGCTTAACTCTTTCAGGTGCCGCCAAACATTTCCGCAGTCTGCACCGTTTTATATTCCCATCAGCTGTGGCTACCAGCCTCTCCACATGCTAGCCAACACTCACTTTCCTTGAAAACAGTACATTAGTAGAGCCATTCAGTGGACAGGAAGCAGCATGATTATGGTTTTGATTTCTATTTCTGCAATAACTAATGTCAGGCATCATTTCATGTGCTTACATATATATCTTCTTTGCAGAAATGTCTATTCAACCTATGTGCCCGTTTTTAAATTGGGTTGTTTTGTTGTTGAGTTTCGGGAGTTCTTCATATATTCTGGAAATCAGGCTGTTACTGGATACATGATCAGCAGATATTTTCTCTACCTGGCAGGTTGCCTTTTTGCTTTCTTGAGAGTGTGTTTCAGTGTAAAAAAAGGTCTTAATTTTGATGAAACCCAGTATCTAATTCTTCATTCCCAGTGCTTTTGCTTCAATGTCCATGAAATTGTCACCAAACCCTATGCCATGAAGATTTACTTCAGTGTTTTCTTCAAGAGTTTTATAATTTTAGCTCTTAAGTTTAGGTCTCTGATACATTTTGAGTTAATTTTTCACACGGTGTAAGATCAGGTTTAACTTCGTTCTTCTGTGTAGGATACCCAGTTTTAGCAGGGACGCTGGTTGAGGAGACTGTGCTGTGCACAGTGAATGTTCTTGGTGCCCTTGTCAAAATCATTTCACCGTCTATGTTAAGGGTTCATTTCCAGGCTGCCCTGCACTGCCCTTCCCGTCCCTTCCTTTCCTTTCCTGGCTCTCTTTTCTATTCTGTTTGTCTGTAAGTCTGTCCTGATGCTAGTACTGTTCTAATTGCTGTAGCTATGCAGTAAATTTCAAATTCAGGAAGTCTGTATGACTCATCTAATTTTGTTATTCTTTTTCCAAGATTGTTTTTGCTATTTGGGGCTCCTTATAATTCTACGTGAATTTGGGGACCTGTGTTTTCATTTCTGCAAAAAAAAAAAGCCATTGCAATTTTGACAGAGATTGCATTGAATTTATAGATCATTTTGGTATTTATGTCTTAGCAATATTGTCTTTCTGTCTGTGAACATGAGATGTCTTTCCATAATTTGTTTCTTGAATTTCTTCCTCAATATTTTGTAGTTTTTAGCATATAAATCTTTTGCTTCCTTGGTTAAACTTATTTCTAGGTATTGAATTCTTTTGAATGCTATCGTAAATTGAATCACTTTCTTAATTTCCTTTTCATACTGTTCATTGCTGTTGTGTAGAAATACAAATACCAGTTTTCACGTTAATCTAGTACCCTGCAACTTGGTTGAATTTTTATATTAGCTCTAGCAGCTTTTTGTGGATTCCTTAGAATTTTCTCTGCATAGGAACATGTTGCCTGCGAATAGAGAGTTTACCTCATCCTTTTCCGTTTGAATGCCTTTTGTTTGTTTATTTTTTGTGGGTGGTCTCTTGCTGCGCTGGAACTTGCAGCACAGTGTGAGCAGAGGTGGTAGCAGTGGGCACCCTTGTCTGCCCCCTGATCTGGGGGGAAACGTTCGGTCTTTCGCCACGGACTAGGATGTTAGCTGTGGGTTTTTCATGCATACTTTGTATCGCTTGAGGAATTTTCTCCCATTCTTGTTTTCCAAGAGCTTTTTTTCCGAAAGGGCGTTGGATTTACGGATGCCTTTTCTGCAGCGACTGAGATGATTGTGTGGGTTTCTCCCTTCGTTCTGCGACTGCCGTGCATGACACTGGCCGATTCCTTTACACGGAACCACCCTGTGTTCCTGGGATCAATCCCACGGGTCATGGTGAACAGTCCTCGGAACCTACTGTCGGGTTCTGTTTCCTTACAGTGTTTCGAGGTGTTTTGCGTCTGTATTCATAAGTGATGTTGGTGTGTAGTTTTCTTTTCCCAGGATGTCTTCGTCTGGCTTCGGGATCCGAGAAGTGCCTTTCAATGAGTTAGGAAGCGTTCCCTCCGTTCCGATTTTTAAAAGGAGTTTGTGAAGGACAGCTGTCTACTTTTGTGACTGGCCCAGTCATGGTTCCTCCTCCCCTCTGTTGCACTTAGTTCCCCGTCTAGACACACCTGTGTGGTAGATGGTTCTAGAACCACATCTCCAGCCCAACCACTACTCCAAGCACCAGACTCATACAGCAGTCAGCCCGCTCAGTATGTTCAGTGGCATCTCAGTCGGAAATCGACGTTTCCCCCCAGACATGCTTCTCCAGTCCCTACCACCTCAGTACGTGACAGCACCTTCCACCTGCTGGTCAGGCCCCAAATCCTTGAATTGCTGTGTTGGTGCTGACTCCCCTAGATGGGGATTCCAAAGAGGTATAGACGGGGATTTACGCAGTGAGGGACATGTGTGAAGCCGCTGGGTAGACTGTAGCATCCGTGGGCGAGTCAGAAAGCCAGGACAGCAGAAAAATAACAGCAACTTAGAGAAACACCCAGCCACGCTGCAGGACTGTGTTAGGGAACCCCCACCCCCATCCCCTGCTGCTCAGCACTAGCAATGCCAGGGACAGAACCCAGAAGAAGCAAGCACCTCCACCACCCACGTGCTGTGTCCCGCCCGATTCCTGTGTTCCATCCACATCTCACGTGGTGCCTCTCTTGGCAAAACTGGGCATATCTGCACACCAGCTGCACGGGGTCCTGTGAGGTAAGTTGCAGCATCCGGCATCTGCACGCTGGAGGGCAAACCAGGAGTGGTGGCAGGGTGTGGCCAGTAACTCAGTGTCTGCCTCTATGCTCTTTGGATTCTTTCTCTCCACCGCCAGCCTTTCAGCAGTCCTGCCCCCTCTGCCTTTATAGGCCCTGGTTTGACCATTTCCTACGACCTCTACCTCTCCGCTTCACCCAACCTCATCCCTTTCCCCAAGACCAGGCAGCCACTTCCTCATCATCTCTTGCCTCAGCCTGCTGAGCTGTCTGAAATGTGAGTCAGAGCAGGTCGCTTCCTTTCCGACCCCGTCCCCTCTGAGTGTCCCCACATTGGCTGTGCTCGTAAGCTTACCAGATTGGCCCCCAACACAGCGCCTTTGCACAGGTGGCTCCTCTGCCTGGAAGTCCCGGTAGGGAGGTGGAGGTTGCAGAGAGCTGAGGTCACGCCATTGCGCTCTGGACTAGAGTAACAAGAGCAAAACTCTGCCTCAAAAAAAAAAAAAAAAAAAAAAAGAAGTCCCAAGTAGCTTCCTCTCCATGACTGCTCAGCCTTCTCCATCAGACAGGCCTTCCTTGACCGGATTTGTGTTTTCTGTCCACTGGTTTATTTCTCTCCACTGTAATGTCAGGTCTCCAAAGATGGGGGCTGTGCTGTGACTGGCCAGTGATAGCTTCTCAATAAGTGCTTTTTGAATAAACCAAGCTATCTTAGTCATCCATGTTTCGGAAAAACTTCTTAGAAAACATCCCTAATTCCATGGATCCATAGCAAAGAAGAAACCGGGTCTGTAGAGACGGGCTGAGAAAGCCCACGAAGGACTCCTGGGCCAGGAAAGCCCCACGCACTGCCACTTTCTTTCTGCACAGCGGAGTGTTACAGGGACGAGCTCCAACCATGGGCCCCAAAGTCTCCAGTGAGAGTGAGATTCCGAGCTGCACCCTGTCTGTCCTGGAGGTGCTGAGCAGGATGAAGTCATTCATTCTGGAGGCATGCCAGCATTCTTGGGTCCTGCTCTGGCAGGAGCTGTGGGACCACACAAGCTTATGAGGTGGCTCCCATCCTGGACAGCACCGTGGGCAGTACTGTCATGGGGAGAGGGGGTGGGAGGAGGATGAGGCAGGAGTTCTGGGGCCTCAGGTAGGGGCCGGCCACAGAGGGACACCCAGATGCCCAGCACAGAGGGTAGGGACAGGTCAGCTCTGTGCTTGGGCTCAGGAATGGGGCTGCAGGTTCTAGGAACCAGAGCAGGTGAGCAGGGCAGGGAACAGCGGGAACACAGGTGTAGACGAAGACTCAAGGGGGACACAGACAGAGGTCCCAGGGAGGCCTAGACAGGTGGAAACTCAAGGGTGGCCTAGACAGACATTTCAGGGAGGAATAGACGGGGATGCCAGGGAGGAGTAGACTGGGATGCCAAGGAGGCCTAGACTGGGATGCCAGGAGGTTGTAGACGGGGACTGTTGTAGACGGGGATTCTAGGGAGGCTGCATGTTCCATAGGAGGAAGCCTCCCCTGTCTCCCTGACCTTCGTCCGCTCTGTATCCTGTGACAAAACGGAGAATGATCTGTAAATGAGCACATCTGTACCGCAGTTTTTGGGATGGTGCAGGGAGGCCGTGAGAGACAAGACGTGGAGGGGAGGTTTCTAGATGGAGGTGGGGTGCAGGAGAGGCCCTTCCGGATGGGGCAGACTCTATGAGACCTTTCCTAGCTGAATTTCCAGCAGGAAGCTGATGCCCAGAGCAAGAGCCCTACACGTGGCCTTCCTGGACTAACGCGCAGAGGAACTTTGGGGAGGCACTTTGTAGACCGAGGCGTTAAAACTGCATATTCGGAAAAAGCCTGTTCCAGAGGCCAGACACCCCAAGGCACCTGCGTCGGGGGAGAGATGCGGCCCTTCATTCTCCCGACAAGCGCGGAGGCTGAGTTCCCACAGCGGCCCTGGGACGGGAGGAGGGTCTGCGCAGTCCACACCCGCGGAAATCCGGAGCCGTCCGCGTAGACCGGGGAAGTCGGGCCCGTTCGTGGACACTGGAAGAACTCGCGGGTCAGATCCTCTCTCCTGGAGGGTTCCGAC